>NC_087200.1:15813044-15830544 GCF_015104395.2 Macrobrachium nipponense | reverse complement strand
GAAGTAAGGGGACAAACTGGTTTGAAAAGGAGAGACAGAGGGGAAAAAAAGGATGGAAGGTATCAAAGATTTTGTGAAAGGTACGGCAAATTCTAGTTATTATTATTATTATTATTATTATTATTATTATTATTATTATTATTATTGGGAGGATGGACCCTATTCATATGGAAGAACCCCCAAAGAATCTATTGTCTTTTGACATTTAAGCTCCCAAATAGGACGGTGTTCATTGTGCAGGAGTAACAGAAGGTAAAAGGAAAAACAGAAAGAGGAGGTCAGTAAGCAAAAGAATAAATTGATAAATAAATAAATTAGGGATTATGCATTGTATCTTCGCTCGAACTTTAGTGGTTCCAGTTGCGTTCCAGTTGCGCATCTGGAAAGCTGTTTGCTACATAGTCATGGAAAAATTAATCATTCCCTTCAGATTTGTTGTTCCTCATATGAGAAAATTTATTACATTGTATCAGATCACTAGCAGCCCATTATTTGCTAGTAAATTTGCTAGTCGCGCTGTTAAGATGCTTCGCATTGACAATACCACAAAACCAATAATATTTCCTAGAATATCTCAAAATGGTTTCACAGTTTCGAAGTTCACGAAAATGAACTTCGATTAAATGCCTTTGAATACAGTAGGGTTTTATTTGTTGCAAATTCAGTAATTCATTGCAAGTTTAGTTCCTTCACTTTCCAATTAGTTAGCAGTACCTAATTCCAGATTAATATATCAGAAATTAGTGGGCATCTCTCTCTCTCTCTCTCTCTCTCTCTCTCTCTCTCTCTCTATCAGCTTTTTCTGTATGTCTCTTCCTTCTCATACACACACATATACTTTACGTGTGTGACTGTGTGTCTGTTTGAATAAATGGGTCTCTCTCCTCTCTCTCTCTCTCTCTCTCTCTCTCTCTCTCTCTCTGTAGTGATTTCCTATGCTCCCTTGCTATTGCAATGATATTAGTTTCGCTTCAGAAAAAGTGCTTCAATAAAAGTTTCACTTACCTGTATATATCAGTTTTATGACAGTGATAGTTTGTAAGTTTTAAACTTATATATTTTCTATGACTAAATTTGTCTTAATAGTGGAAAATATTTGTAATAGTTGTAATGTGTTTTCTTGGTGACTCCGAAGCGTCTCAACACTCGTTTACTTTTTCCATTCTTTATCATGAAAGAAAGTCGGTAGAGTGTATGTGTGTATTATGTACGTAAAATGATAACATCAGATATATACAAATTCATTTTAAAACACGGAGATTACAGAGCATAATTTTTTTGCTTCTTTTCTTTTGAAAAATAAACAGTGCCACAAGGAGAATTAAATCCTTTTTTTTTTCCTCATTTCCACACCAAGTAAGCACAACAACAATAGAATTACAAACTTACGTGTCAAAGAAAGAATAAAGCGTGAAATTATTTTAAAGCTGAAAATAATTAAATTTGATTAATTATAATCCTGTGGCAAATTTGTCCCCTTTCCTAAACTAAAAATTTCCATTGCATAAATTATACGTTGCGCGCTTATTAAATAATCTCATTTTTTATGATGGTAGGGGGAGATCATTTTGTATGTTCCTTTGTGCAGGAGATTCCTCTGACGACTTGCTCGAAAGTTATCAGAATTATGTCTTTGCTGCTCTGACTTTCTGTGCAAATATATACACAAACACACACACACACACACACACACACACACACACATATATATATATATATATATATATATATATATATATATATATATATATATATATATATATATATATATATATGTATATATATATATATATATATATATATATATATATATATATATATATATATATATATATATATATATATATATTATATATATATATATATATATATATATATATATATATATAAATATAAAAGGAGCCTATAAAAACCAAAACACCAAAATATAGAGAGAAAAGTACTATATTTCAGAGACTGCTGTCTCTCTCTTCAGTATATGAATGAGAAAGGTTTACAGAAAAGGTGGTATTTATACCAAGAGATCCATCCACAGGTAAGCCAATTTAGGTCACCTCCACTGATAATCTTCCTTTAATCTTCTTAAGCGTTGGTTGAATGAAAACTTCGTCGATCACATCTGAAATCCACGCTCCTTTTGAGATGTTCATTACCTGCCTCTCTTTTATTAAGTCCGATTCCATCATTTGACTCTTGTACCGGCAGTTGCTGCTATAAATTATACATGACAAATTCCAGTTTATTCTATGGTTATGTTCATTTATATGGTTGAAAATAGATGAGTTCTGTTGTCCATACCTAACTGACCGTTTGTGTTGTATTAATCTCTGGGGATGATTTTTCTGTAAATCCGATGTACAATGGTCACAGTCCTGGCATGGGATCTGGTAAACCCAGTGTCCTTGGGCGATGTCTTTTGTTGGACGTTAATCAGGGATTTGGCTAAGGTGTTCGGGTAAGTAAATGCAAAAGGGTTAGATTTTCCAAGGTTCTGTTTTAATCGTGTCCAGGTGGGGAATTTTTATTTTGTTGTTGGACGTATCTCTGGTCTTGTCTTTAGGGGGTCGGTAGAAAATTACGTTTGCTTTGTGAATTGCTTTCGCAATTATATGGTCAGGATACTTTAAAGACGAAAGTTGCTTACGAATTAGTTTCAAATTCTTTTTCCAGGAAATCTGGGAACAAATTCGTAAGGCTCTTATGAACAGGTTGCTGGCTACACCTATCTTGATAGCAATGTCGTGATAGCTAAAGTAGTGAATATATGAAAGTTAGAACGTTGGTTTTCTGTATATGGTAAATTTGTATTCTGTCGTGTCTCTGATTATTAAAACATCAAGAAAAAAAATTTAGTTGTCTGTTTCCCATTCAACTTTAAATTTGATGCTGGGCACTAATGTGTTTAATTTTGAAAGGAATTCATTAAAATTGCCCCACCTAATATCCCAAAATGTTAGAATATCAATCACATATATATATATATATATATATATATATATATATATATATATATATATATATATATATATATATATATATATATATATAATAATAGGCGCCCTATGAGGTTATGTTAGACTTGCGATAATTTTACGCTAAGTCGGTTGGTTATGCACTTCCATACTCATTGGAGTGTCTTGGGGTTTGTAGATCACTTACGAAGTCGGTATCTTTTTTGGTTATGACGACGGAGATATTTCGACTCATGATGATATCTTCTGATGTGAGAGGTTTCTAGTAGAAAACACGAAGTATAAGAAAATACATCTATTCTTCTGAGATTACATGATGAATATCAGATAGGATTGTACAGGTCTTCTAATGACGATGGCTTGATCGCTTCTGCCAATGATGATGGCTAATTCCACTCTCTACCATCTCGGTTACAAATCATAAAGGAAGCAGACAGTCGCTCGAACATATGAACATACATACAGATGACATACATTGCAAATCACGTAGACCGTTTGAATTATAGGTCGCGGTAGTTGTCTCAAGCAGGAAGCTTGGACTAATGTTTTCAAAACAAATGAAGGGCCATAGGTGACGGCCCGTCATCTTAGCCTACTTTATTTTTGTATACGTCATCTTAGCATACTTTATCGTCTCTGGTCTGATCACATTCCTGCAAGCAATCTGGTTGACCTCTTTAGTTTTAGTTTTTTATATATATGGAATAACATTCCATATTTTTATTATGTACTACTTACATATATATACATACTACATATATATATATATATATATATATATATATATATATATATATATATATATATGCATATATATAGTGGCTTTAGAAAAAGCAATACAGTGGCATCTGCCAGATTTTTAGTTTGTCATATTATTTAAAAATAGATTCCTGAGGGGTGAAATAACCATGGCAACGTTAGTTATTTCATAATCCTCCACAAAAGTGTATTTGTGTATTTCTATGTTTACCTTCACTCGGCATTCCTTTTTTGTATACGGGTTTTCACTCAAACATTCTAATCCATTCTCAAAACACTCGGACCAATCTGCTCACTTACATTAGCCTTTTTAATCACTTCGAAGTATCCGAACTTCGCCAGGTTCACAGCCGTTCTTACTCCATATACGTTATCTAAACAGTTCTTGTCACCAGCTATATAGATATATATATATATATATATATATATATATATATATATACTATACTATATATATATATATATATATATATATATATATAATATATATAATATATATATATATATATATATATATCGAGCTACAAATGTCCTTTAATATTCTAATTCGCTCTACCTTGGAATTAATATTTTCATATATGTTTAACCGAGGGGGAATTTATTAAGTGATAATAGAAATTGGCGGCCGACAGACGCGAACCATCGACCTCTCAATTCCAGGACTGGCAGTGAAGCCTTAGACAACCCCGCCACCGCAAGAGTGGCGGGGTTGTCTAAGGCTTCACTGCCAGTCCTGGAATTGAGAGGTCGATGGTTCGCGCCTGTCAGCCGCCAATTCTATTATCGTTTTTTAATAAATTCCCCCTCGGTTAAACATATATGAAAATATATTAATTCCGAGGTAGAGCAAATTAGATATTAAAGGACATTTGTAGCTCGATATATGCATATGAATCACGGCAATGTGATAGACTTATATATATACATATATATTTATATATATATATATATATATATATATATATATATATATATATATATATATATATATATATGTATATATATATATATATATATATATATATATATATATTATATATATATATATATATATATATATATATATATATTATATATATATATATATATATATATATATATATATATATATATATATATATATATATATATATATATATATATATATATATATATATATATATATATATATATATATATATATATATATATATATATATATATATATATATATATATATATATATATATATATATATATATATATATATATATATATTATATATATATTATATATATATATATATATATATATATATATATATATATATATATATATATATAGATAGTATATATTATATATATATATATGTATATATATATATATATATATATATATATATATATATATATATATATATATATATATAATATATATAATATATATATATATATATACATATGTAGATCTAAGACAGATTATATGTGTACCACCAATGAGGCGGATGATAGAGACAGTATTCAGCTTGGTGGACTGCATCTAAAGAGAGTTGATAAGTTTAAGTATGTGGGATCTTTTGTTAACGCTGGAGGAAGCATGGAAGAAGAAGTAAAACATCGGGTACAGGCAGGCTGGAACAACTGGAGAGCGGCCTCTGGAGTTCTTTGTGACAAAAGAGTACCACTTACGCCAAAAGTTAAATTTCACAAGACGGTGGTAAGAACAGTAATGCTGTATAGTACGGACACAGCAAGCATGAGAAAAACAGAGCAGAAGATGGATGTGGCAGAAATGAGAATGCTTAGGTGGATGTCTGGGGTGACATGAGAGGATAGGATCAAAAAATGACTACATAAGGAGGTCGACTAAGGTGGTGGAAGTATCAAAGAAAGTGCAGGAGGGGAGGCTGAGATGGTACGGACACCTGTTGAGGAGAGATGAGGACCACGCTGGGAGACATACTATGGGGATGGAGGCTCAAGGAAGAGGAAGAAGAGAGAGACCAAGAAAGAGATGGAAGGACTGTGTGAGAGGAGACTTACATGAGAAGGGAATTGATGAGGCAGAAGCGCAGGATGTAAAAAGATGGGAACGGCTCATCCGAAACAACGACCCCATATAAAAATGGGAACAAGCTGGGAAGAAGAAGATATATATATATATATATAGATATATATATATATATATATATATATATATATATATATATATATATATATATATATATATATATACATGTGTGTGTGTGTATGTATGTATATATGCAACATGAACTCCTGTCTTCCATAAAAGAGAGTTGGTTCCCCAATCACTCCACGCAGCATAGTCATTCATAGATGTTTTCTTCTCTTCTCAATCTTTTGAGTAGACCCACTTAACCTGGTACCAGTGATAGACATTCGGCTACCAAGAAACTAAAGCCCCAGATTCGAATCCTGGCTGGGACAGGTGCACTTTTCGTTTATAATGTTATTTGGATGTCAGTTGTTCCCAAGGAATAGTAGATGCGATAGTAAACAATGCATATAGCTCAATATTACATCACATGACGGCCATGCAGGAATCTTCCTAAAATAGATCATCACTATTCAAAATGATATCCTCCCCCTCCCCTCTCCCCCCCCCCCCCCCCCCCCCCACCCCCAATTTTCTTCAGCTTCTCTACTCTTCAATTCCTGGGGGCTCATTTTCATTTCCATCTTTTCTCGCTCTGTTTTTCTAGCATTTTTTTTTCATGGGCATTTTTAACGGAGAATTTCTTTGACACCTTTTTTATATTATGGAATTTTCTCCAGAATGTTTCCTATTCATATTGCTTTGATGGTCTCTCTCTCTCTCTCTCTCTCTCTCTCTCTCTCTCTCTCTCTCTCTCTCTCTCCTTCTGAGACTTCAACGATTCAATAGTTCTCATTTCCTTTGTAATGGAGGTCTAGATTCGCCATTTTACTCTTGATATGTTTTTTTTTTCTTTTTTTTATAAATGGTCAAGGAGCAGACCATTTTTTTGGAACCTGTGAAAACAGACACACTTGAAATGACTCTTATGTTATTTCGGTTCTTATCCTACAACCCCCTTTCATTCCTTTTACTGCATCTCCGGTCATATTCTCTT
Organism: Macrobrachium nipponense; assembly: GCF_015104395.2. Classification (NCBI taxonomy): domain Eukaryota; kingdom Metazoa; phylum Arthropoda; class Malacostraca; order Decapoda; family Palaemonidae; genus Macrobrachium; species Macrobrachium nipponense. The sequence continues at coordinate 15,823,722 of NC_087200.1, read as the reverse complement.
TCTTCCATCTTACTTTACGCCTCATAACAATTGTTTCTACGTTATTTGCAACGCTGAATGACCTCATTGACCGTGGGGCTTGGGCTTTGGCCTGAATATTATAATCCAATTCCAGGAACGAATGGTAAAGCCTACATATGATATAGGACACCTAATAAGATCTTTAGTTGATAAACAGAAGAGCATCAGTATTCATAAGAACTAGAAGAACAGAAATAGGATTATTTTGAATAAAATTCACAACAACGAAACAATTAAAAAGAAGGTTGCCTAAACTTGTGTTTGGCAAAAGTGCCAAAAATACAGGAAAAAGATTAAAGTGAAAACACTTAAATAACCACTTATTTTCACACGTGAGTGATCGCAGTTCGTTACTGGATGCTCAGGAAGAATTATACCCAGAACATTTCCAAAAATGAGAGAGAGAGAGAGAGAGAGAGAGAGAGAGAGAGAGAGAGAGAGAGAGAGGGAGAGTTTCTCCATTTCCGAGATTGAAAACACCACTGAGTCTGAGTTGCGTGGAACTCGACTCATTTTCTTGCAGAATTTAAAAAAAAAAAAAAAAAAAAAAAAAAAAAAAAAAAACAGTTACAGTATGGTCACAGAACTTAATTAACAATTCTGTTCGGTTTTTAATGAACAGACTTGTTTTTGCGCCGTTTCATTAGCAGGAGATAAAATGGACACTTGAATTAGATCAGTAAGTGAACCTCGATTCAGCGAAGCACCAAGGACGGGAATTGCAGTCCATTATCCTTCATTGACGAAGCAAATTACAAAAGTTACGGCGCCCAATTTTGAAGAGTTGACGAAATGGCCCAAAATGACGTCATGGCGCGCAGGTAGTCAAGTCCACTTTAACGAGAGAGACACTGGTTCCTTTATGACTAATCGTTTGTGCTTTCGGGGTCGTTCGAATGGTCCCCCTCCTTGATTCAGGTGAGAACCCCCCGCCCCCCACCTGCGAATAATTCGTTTGATTGTACCTCCGTTCATATTGTTTTCCTTCCATCTTACTTTCCAACCTCTTCCAACAATCGAGGTATTTCACTTGTTTCAACTTTCAAACCTTTTTACTGTTAGTTTCCGTTCCAGCGCTGAGTAGCCTCATAGGTCCCAGCGCTTGGCATTTGGCCTAAATTCTATATATATTCTGGATTCTCTCTAAAATATATTTTGTTTTGTCACTTGATTTCGATGGAGGCGTTCTCGTTAATTTTGTATAATGAAACTCAAGACATACTTCATTGTCACTGTCGTTGCTGTGTTTATTTGTACTACGAAATATTCTTCTGGTATCACCATATCATCTTTTTGTTAGATTGATATAATTTTTTTTTAAATATTCATGGGAATATTTAGTTCATCATCGTTTTTCTTAGATTGTTATCATATATTTAGTTCATCATAGGTTTTGTTAGATTGGTATCATATATGTTACATTTTCAGGAAATAGTTAATCCATTCTATGGAACGTTTATTTGCAGGTGTGTAAATGATGATAATAGGCTTTAAATACTCCATATCACTGGTGTATGGATATCCGTTAAGGAAAACTGAGAAACGAAGGAAAATAATCATAACTTCTGGCGAATATGTAATTTAGCAAATTGGATACATACCAACGGGACCTACAGCTTATTGTGGGATCCGAACCACATTTATATCGAGAAATGAATTTCTAATCACCAGAAATAAATTCCTCTGATTCCACGTTTGCAGAGCCGGGTAGCGAACTCGCGACTAACGAATCGGTAGGCGAGCACGTAACCCACTCGTCCAACGAGGAACTAGGAGTGGTTGTCATGAAGATAATATTCCTGTGATGTGTTGGTTTAATTTCAACTGGCTGACCATGGTCTATAAGGTGTTTCTGGAAGAGGGAAAAATTCAGAAGTACTGCGAAGAGGAAGGATTATTGTTCTTATGTAAGAAAGTAAAGGGGCTTAATAGTTACTTAGTATATCGAGAAAATCACATGATAGGATTTTGATTTAGAACAACCGTACGCTGTTCTTTGTGTTATTTTACCTTTATCTATTTATATTTACTATAATAGGGATAAAAAACCACTTGAAGTTTTAAGTCTCTTGTGATTGCACTAATTTTGTCATTCCATTTACTGTATCTGGCTTCAGAAAATTCAAAGGGATTTGATTGCGCCACGAAACAAGTATTTTTTTCTATTGATATTAATGGTGACCCATTGCTCCTTGCATTTTAAAGATCACCTAATGCTTCATTCTTATTTAAAATTGCAATAAGCAATCTTTAAAAGTGCAGGAAGCGATTAGGCATCAAAATCTTGAATAAATTCCCTATGTTAATGAAGCACAAAGCTACAATACGTCTCTCTCTCTCTCTCTCTCTCTCTCTCTCTCTCTATCTCTCTCTCTCTCTCTCTCCACACACACACACATACATACATACACACACACACACATACATACACACACACACACACATATATATATATATTGTTATGAACTCTTAGAGATGGTAATGAGTTCAGAAGGTTCTTTAATCCACTTCTAAAGTCCTTACCACTATGGTAATGAGTAGGACTCATAACCAGAACATCAACAATCGAAAGTATTTCCTGAAAGAGAAGGATACAGAGACTAAACATATACTTAATTATTTATTACAACAAAAAGGTCTTATTATTACAAAGAAATCCCTTGAAAGCTGTACTTTAGGGAAGAAAGAGCAAAACAAAACTCACAATTAAAAAAAATCCAAAAATACATTCGCCTAGCTAACTATCATACTAAAGTAAAAAGAAAAAGTTACTAGGGGGAGATAGAAAACACAGATGCACTGGTCGTTATGATAGTAAGAGACTAAGTAAGAAAAATAGCCTTAAACCTAATCAAACCACACATTCGAATAAGCGTACATTAGGACTATGAAAAATAATTATCTTGCAGTTAAGAAAAATTAACTATCTACACTAATCCAATGATTCATAGTAAGTCGCGTCTTCAACGGTTAACTCCACTAGTACTACGCCACTAAGGATGAAACACCCAACTCAGGTCGTCTACACGAGAGCATACCTATTTATGGTAAATACACACAGGGTCTGGGATCTTACCCTCTTCTTCGACCCTCGGAGGCCTCTTTACGACTCCAGAGGTTCAGCTAACTGAGGGCAAGGGCAAATGACGGGCAAGGTTCGCCTCCAAAAGTACGTCAAGCAAGTAAGGGCATCACAACCCCGAAGTATACGCCTTGTAAAGGGAGAGCGTAACACGATTTCTTTACACAGACCGCAGAGACGTCCACAAACAGTACTGTTCGTAGGGGAATGAAAAGGAACACCTTCAAGATGCCAATAGCTTCACAAAGTCGAGGACGTCTTCAGAACATCCGAGTAATTTACCACAAGCCGTCAGGAAAAATATAGGAGCTGGTAACCTCTCTACAGGGAGCCGTTAACTAACTTTTCATCACTCCGCAAGTTCCCATATCAGAAGCGGAGATGAAAACAAAACGGGTCACAAACAGTCGAAACACCGTCAACCATGAAAAGAAAAACATTTACATGGGTTAAATACCAATTAAAACTATAAGTACCCTTAGAAGGGGGGAGGTAAAAACCCCAAGTCCAACCTTCAAACGACATATATAAATAAACTGGACAAAAACAAACAGAAATTTACTCTAATGTGTGAAGTCAAAAGCATAACTACAATATAAAAATTTATCAAATATATTAATTCCATTACACCTCTCCACCAAAAAGGAAAAAAAATTATCTAAAAGAATTTTTTTTTTAAGAATTCAAAAACTAAATAAAATTACCTTAAAGATTACTTTAACATTTTAACAAAACAAGAAACAAATTAAGTGAACTCCTGAAAAAAAAATAATGGTTGTTATTACGGAAAAATCATTCTATTGTAAAGGACCTAGACAAAACGTCGGGAACTATATTGTCTCTACCTGGTATATGCCGTAGCTCGAGATCATACTCTTGGAGAGTCAAACTCCACCTAAGAATTCGCATATTTTTATCTTTGAAACGTTGGATAAAGACTAAGGGGTTGTGGTCTGTATAAACAATAATAGGAGAGTTAGAATTACTTAAATAAACATTAAAATGAGCCAATGCATTTATTAGACACAATGCCTCTTTTTCTATTGTAGAATATTTTCTTTCTGCTGGCGACAATTTCTTGGAGAAGTAAGCAACGGGGTGTAGTGTTTCCGCGTCATCCTCTTGCAACAGAACAGCAAATCGCTGGCATCCCAAATCGCTGGCATCGGTACCTAACCTGAAAGGCAATTTGAAATTTGGGGATCGCAACAAAGGGTAACTAATTAGGTAGCTTTCAGTTTTCGAAGCCTCCTGACATTCAGGAAACCAAATAAATTTGACACCTTTCTTTAATAAGTTTGTGAGCGGGTTGGCTATGTCAGAAAAATTGCAAATGAATCGGCGATAGTAGCCGACCATACCAAGGAAACGCCTAACGCCCTTTTTATTAAGAGGTGCCGGAAAATCTGCAACTGCCTCCACATTAGCCTTCTTGGGGCGACCTTACCCAGGGCCCACCTCATGACCGAGGTAAATTACCTTTGCTTGAGCGAAATCATCTTTTTTAAGATTTACCACTAGGCCAGCCTTTCGCAACACCTGAAACAAAGCCCTCAATCTTTTAAGATGAGTCTTCCAATCATCACTATAAATGATAAGGTCATCTATATAGACAACACAACCTTCCAAATTTTGTGTTATGTAATTCATCAGCCTCTGGAATGTGGCAGCCGCATTCTTCATTCCGAACGTTACCTTGCATTCGAAAAGGCCGTCACCTGTCACAAAGGCCGAAATCTGTCTCACTCGGGGGGAAAGACCCACCTGCCAATAGCCTTTCAAAAGATCCAATTTTGTCAAAACTTTGCGAGCCCAACACGATCAATACAGTCTTCCACCCTGGTAGAGGAAAGGAGTCAGTCGTAGTTACTGCATTCACCTTTCGGTAATCGAAGCACAGACGGTTTTGTCCACCTTCCTTCTTAACTAGCACCACAGGTGAACTCCACGGACTACTGCTAGGTTCAATTAAATCATTGTCTAGCATGTATCGCACTTCCTCTTTCACTGTCTCTTTTTATTGGGTTAAGTCGGTAGGGGCACTGTTTAATGGGTTTTGCATCCCCCACATCCACATCATGTTCTAGGACCGTAGTTCTACCTGGAGTGTCCTGAAAAATATCTCTATATTCATTGATCAGGTTAATTAATGATACAGACCTGTCGGAATCCAAGTGCTGAAATTTAATTTGCAGATTATTTAAAATTTCAGAATTACTACTCAATGCATCGGGCGTAACAGATAATTTATTACTAACTACAGACTCTACTGTATCTACCTCTGTGTCTACTTCTACATTGACTAAAGTGACGGGATCCACGTCTACATCTTCAGCTAATTCTACATCTCTACTTATATAAGGTTTGAGCATATTAATATGACATACTCTAGTTTTTTTCCTTTTACCTGGGGTCTCTATCAAATAATTCAGGGCCCTGAAAACTGTGCCCTCAAAGGGTTTCCTGGGAAGGGCAACAAAACTAGAACACTATCTCCAGGTATAAACACCCTTTTTGAGTCCCAACATCATATTTTGTTTTTTCATCACCTCCTGGCTTTCTGCTAAATTCTCTTTAGCAAACTCCCATGCCTTTCTTAGTTTCTTCCTGAAAGGCCCTACAAATAATCAAGAATGTTGACCACGGGAGTCTCCCCCTCCAGATGCTCACGTACAACCTCCAAAGGCCCTTCCCGTGCACACAATGCCCAAAAACAAGCTCGAAAGGAGAGTATCCCAAAGCTTCATTTGGAACGGAACGAATAGCGAATAAGGCATACGGGACCTCCTTATCCCACTCTCTTCCTGACTCCATACAAAACTTTTTCAAAACAGACTTCAGGGTCTGGTGAAACCTTTCCACCTGGCCCTGACTCTCAGGGTGATACGGAGAAGAAGTATGTGTTTTATCCCTAATTCAGACATTTTATTCTTAAAATATTTGCTGGTGAAATTAGTAGCACAGTCAGATTGCAAAGTGCGAGGTATGCCAAACTTAGTAAAGAAGCTAATCAAATTATCCACAATCTTTTCACTCCGAATACTCCTCAGGGGGACAGCCTCCGGAAGCGAGTCATCCTATCCACGATTGTCAACAAATACTCATTGCCCCCGCGCGTCCGCGGGAGAGGACCCACAACGTCGATCACCACCTCTCTCAAAAGGCTCTCCAACGAAGGTATGGGAATAAGTGGGGCTTTAGGTATCTTCTGGTTAGGCTTTCCCCCACCAACTGACAAACCCTGCAAGACAGTACATAGTGCTTACATCTCGGCGCATTCGGGGCCAATAAAAATACCGTGCAACCTTCTGAAACGTTTTTTCTGACTCCGAAATGCCCAGCAAGATTGTTTTCATGAGCCAATGACAAAATTTTATTCCTATACTTCTCAGGAACTACCAACTGACGGGAAACCTCTACCTGATCAGCAGGTGCATCAGCTGACCTACTAACCCTGTAGAGTAAACCTCTTTCTTTACAGAATACTGGCTTCGATAAATCATTACTATCACTACTAATAATTCATGAAATTCAACTAGTTTGGGCTTTTCTAAAAGCCTTGGAATCCCACTCTACGTCTCGCAAAAGTAAGTACTATATTTGTCACAAAGTCATTCTTAAGTTCATCAATCACATCCAAATCCAAATCAAACCTCGTCCAGGTCAACCTCTTTTGCCTTTGACCTCGTTTATTACCGAAATAGGTTTACAAATATCACTCATAGGACAGTGGTCGTCCCCTACTTCGACCATAGACAGAATTAGAAAGATACAAGATTCATCAGTAATGGTCAAATCATTAGCAAAAATTAAATCTATCTTAGGAATGGCAAACTATCAAACAACCGCCAATTTTACCTCACCTGAAAAAATAATTAGTATTTAGAAAAAAAGTTTCTAGTGGGTATGAATCCACTGTATTCGGGAAACCACCCAAATACTCATACTCATCATTCTATAAACATATCCATCCGGGACAGACCCTCGTAAAATTAATGACTTAGCAGCCCCAGTCTCTCTTAATACTGTAATTTTTGTCCCAATCTGTTTTAGTTTCATCGTGAAAATAAATCCGTCTGTTATGTACTTACGAAATCTAAGTCATCTAGTTTTCGTCTTCCTTAGGCAGTTTATCTGCTGTTACAACACTGACAGGTTCGGGTTTCTTTCGAAATATTTTCTTTCTCGAGAAATATTGCGACTCCACATGACCTCTCCTACTGCACCAAAAACAAACTATTCCTGATTCTATAGCCTTAGTGTTACCTACGTTCCTACTAGTATTGACATAACTACGAGAACTAACATTATTTACACTCTACTAGTTTTATTATCATTATTATTCTTATTACTCGTATTCCTGTCAAAATCGGGTTTGTAAGACTCCTGTTGTCTGTTCTGGTTATTCCTTCTCCAACTACCATTGAAAAATTTCCTATTGTTTATAGATACTTCCCTTGTTTTAACTTTTCCTGTTTGTGGCGAGAGAGTACTCGTCCGACGCAATAGCGATCTCCTGTAAGGAGTCCAGTTTTAATTCATCCAAATGTATTTTTAACTCCCTAGTCACAGTCCTTTTAAACTCTTCTATCAAAATTAATTCCTTTAATTTAAAAAAATTGTCAATATCCTTCGACTTCAAACCAGTCCTCACAAAACTGTTCCTTCTGCTCGCAAATTCTACAAATGTCCATCCCTGGCTCTTTCTTGAAATTGCGAAATTTCTGCCTATAAGCTTCAGGAACTAAATCATAGGCCTTGAGAATTATGGCTTTCACTGTGTCATAATCGTTACAAAGATCTTCATTAAGTGTATTATATACACGCTGAGCTTTCCCTTTCAAACGACATTGTATCATAGTGGTCCACATATCTTTCGGCCAAACCAACCTTTTAGCTATCCTCTCAAAAGAAGTGAAAAATTCTGGGACATCTTCTTCATTGAACAAAGGTACTAACTTTAACGCTGACATTACATTAAAATTACCCACAGAGCCACTATTATTACTATTTTATCACTATTATTGTTACGCATTCTACGCAAGATAATCTCGTGTTCCTTTCTTTAGCTTTTTCTTCTGCTTGAAACTGCATGGCTTTTAACTCCAACTCCTTAATTTTCGCTTCCTCCCTTAAAATACTGAGTCTCAACTCACTTACCTGATGAATGTTACTTTCATCTAGTTCCCGGTTTCCATCGTTAGTAACGTTGCCCTGTTCTTGATTTTTGTTCATATCCGAGACACTCACCTTCCCTTGGTACTCTTTAGCAGCTTTCAGCACTTCTTTGAGTAACTGCCCTTTGCGAATTTCTGCTGGCAGTTCCAAACGCAAAAACTGAGATAAAACCACAACTCCTCACGTTTCAAATCAAAAATATTTTCTTCCCATCAGGATTACTGAAAAATTCGGCCGCAGCCTCCTCAACTTGAAACTCGAAATAAGGCATATTCTAAGTTAAATGGGGAAAGAGAGAGAGGGAGAAAATAAAACTCCTATCACTTAAAAGCCTATCAAGCAAACCTATCCTTTTCCCACCTTTCTCTGCACTCCTCCTCGAGAAAACCCTCTGAATGTCAATGTCTGGTAGTAGATCCTGTTAAACGGTCGCCAATTATGTTATGAACTCTTAGAGATGGTAATGAGTTCAGAGGTTCTTTAATCCACTTCTAAAGTCCTTACCACTATGGTAATGAGTAGGACTCATAACCAGAGCATCAACAATCCAAAGTATTTCCTCAAAGAGAAGGATACAGAGACTAAACATATACTTAATTATTTATTACAACAAAAAGGTCTTATCATTACAAAGAAATCCCTTGAAAGCTGTACTTTAGGGAAGAAAGAGCAAAACAAAACTCACAATTAAAAAAAATCCAAAAATACATTCGCCTAGCTAACTATCATACTAAAGTAAAAAGAAAAAGTTACTAGGGGGAGATAGAAAACACAGATGCACTGGTCGTTATGATAGTAAGAGACTAAGTATCCCCATATCATCTTTTTGTTAGATTGATATAATTTTTTTTTTAAGTATTCATGGGAATATTTAGTTCATCATCGTCATTGTTTGATTGTTATCATATATTTAGTTCATCATCGTTTTTGTTAGATTGGTATCATATATGTTACATTTTCAGGGGAATAGTTAATCCATTATATGGAACGTTTATTTGCAGGTGTGTAAATTATGATAATAGGCTTTATATCCTCCATATCACTGGTGTATGGATATGTTCCGTACAGGAAAACTGAGAAACGAAGGAACATAATCGTAACGTCAGGCAAATATCTAATTTAGCAAAAAACCTAAGAGGTTAAGGGTAGTATGTCTCCAGAATTTGAATGGTTGAACAGATACGTACCACAGAATGAAGATTATGTAGCAAACGTGTAAAAATTAAAAGAAATAAGGTGCATTTTTTATTATATTCAGGATATTAACTGATTTAAAAACCAGTCGGTAGGAGTTCATTACTCCCTAATGTATACATGAGCAAGGAATCTCTAATCATGAGAAATTTACTGTTATTACTAAAGGGGGGAGAGAGAGAGAGAGAGAGAGAGAGAAATATGAAGGAATTGGGGAAATGGGGGAATAAAGGCAACTTAACTTATTAAATTCTATGTGATATATATATAATATATATATATATATATATATATATATATATATATATATATATATATATATATGTCGCCTTTCCTTAAAATCATTCTCAGTTGTGGCATTTATATATCGCAATGTACTTACCGTTATATAAGTAGTGCATACATGCATATATGTATGCATGTAGGTCGTTTCGATCAAGTATGTACGCATTTATATGGTTATATAAGCACAGAAGTTCCTCGTTGAACGAGTGCGTTACGTGCTCGCCTACCGATTTGGTAGTCCGAGTCTGCTTCCCCACTCTGCCAACGCGGAATCAGAGGAATTTATTTCAGGCATTCAGAATTTCATTTTTCGATATGATGTGGTTCGGATCCCACAGTAAGCTGAAGGTCCCGTTGCTAAGTAACCAGTTGGTTCCTAGCCACGTAAAAATATCTAATCCCTAGGAGAACTGTTAATCAGCTCAGTGGTCTGGTTAAACTAAGATATACTTCACTATTTATAAGCACAGATTTTGTCAAGCGTGTTTCCATACAGTAATCCTCAAACTGTAGGATTTACAAAAGGAATGTTGAACCGTTAATGTAAAATTGACGAACTAATTTTATCAGCAATCTGATTAAAATATCTGCGCCGCAGAATTATGGAGAGAAAAACTTCAACTTTCAAAATATGTTACTTACTTTATCGACTTCCCACCATAATCCTGCATACGCAGCAAAGTCATACTGGGCGAAATCAACAGAATTTTAGGAAAATATTTTCTTTCAAATAAATTGCCTTCGTTGCTCCTGGGAACTTCTGAATTCTGGCAATATGTAAGGGGAAATTGAATTTACCTTAGGTCGCGTGTGTGGGTCGCACCAGTGAATTTAGAAGAAGGGGAAGTGATCTAGTTCAATCGTGTAGTTCGCTACTGATTGACTTGAGTTTGGATGTAATTTCTTTCAGCATCTAAC
>NC_087200.1:15768170-15812544 GCF_015104395.2 Macrobrachium nipponense | reverse complement strand
TCTCCATTGCATTTGGTTAAGATGAGTTCTCGAAAAGTAAGAGGGCTGGCTCTAGGATAACAATCTCAAATAAGGTACTTTATTATTTGACTTTTTCAGTTACAATTACAATTACAATTTACCCATTAATTTATAAATAAAAAACAATGCAATTACAGTTAACTTCAAAACGTGTAATTAAAAACATTTCAGATAAATGACAATTACTCCAAGCCTGAATAAAAGATAATGTTTATTTGTAATTGGTAAAGCTTCTTACTGTGGGTTTCACAGACAGTGCAGTCACGTTTTTGGTCAATAACACTGTAATGAAGACTGGTATCAGTACGAGATTTTGCTAAAATATTTCTGTATATTCAAGGCTTTAACTCTAATGGATGTCCGGTAAAAATGCTCAATTTTTATTTGTAAACACATAGAGCAACTATAACTAGTTACTTATTCAAACCAATCTGTAGCCAATTGGCGGCTCTCTTGCTAAAAAAAAAAAAAAAAAAAAAAAAAAAAAAAAAAAAAAAAAGTTAAAAAGTTGCGTGACAAACGGATTTCTGCTACCATCCCGACAGCTATGTTCCTAGGCGGCCATCTCTTCTTCACCTTCGTAATGCAAGCATATGGCTGATGCCCTGAGTTCCAATGAAGATTGCCAAGGAGGTAACCAAAACACGAACAAGTATAACAGTAGATTTACCATCAATCACAGTGTCTATCGTTCTACTACTCCACCATACATGCAGATATCTCTCACTCTAATAATTATAATTATTTACTCATAACCCAAGTCAATAGTCACTAAAGAAAGAAAAAAAAAAAAAAAAAATTTTGATCTTAAGACAAAAATATTAATAGCTACTACTACTGCTGCTGCTGCTGCTGCTGCTGCTGCTGCTGCTGCTGCTGCTGCTGCTGCTGCTCCTGCTGATAAGAATAATAGTAAAAAAATGCTATATCACTGGTTATTATTATTAATAATTAATTAATATTGATCCCTTGTTTTCAACGTAGACCAAAAGTAATATATCCATTGCCTAAGGTAAGGTAGTACGTTACGGAATTTGCACATTTTTTCCGTACCTGAACTGTACCGTACCGTACTTTGGCAAAATTATCGTTGCGTAATTCCGTACCGTACACATAGGCTATAAATATCAACCGTACCATACCGTAATGCCAGCCTTGCTGGCAGGTAACAACAGCGTGAATCGTTAGATATATACAACATTTTAAATTATTATTATTAGATTAGATAGATAGATAGATAGATAGATAAAAATAAAGAATAGCTAAAAATAATGCGTGCAAAATATAACTTAAACTGAAGTAACATTCACAGAGAGAGAGAAAGGGGGGGGGGGGGGGGGGGGGGGGGGGGGGGGGGGGGGGGGGGGGGGGGGAGTATACTGTTGTGTTCACATCCATTTCTGGCTAATCGAGCCTTTTGCCTCTTCGTACAGGACAAGTGTCTATTCTTTATGATTTGTGATTCATGATACTCTTATAAATTACGGTACTGGGTGTAGTACACTATAGCAAAATCTCGTACTTATACGAATCTTAGTTACAGAGAAATAGGTTAGAGAATTCTCGAACACGTTTACCGAGCTCATTTTACGAAGCAGTTCTCAACGAGTATTCAGTTCTCAATGTAATTATTAACAGGAACAATAATTACGTGAGCATATTATATTTAACAGTAGTATCTTTATTCATACCATGGTGATTATGATCCCTATTGGCTAATCCTACAATCAAGGAACGATATAATGATATAATCATGGTATAGTTTTACTCGACTCGAAACAGAGTCTGAATCCCAATAGAGGTGAGGTCGTCAGCAGGATTTTTAAATGGGTCAGACTTCATAACTACTCACAATGAATCGAAGGAACACAAATCTGGCGCTGCGAGGACGAATTGTCACTTTATGCGACAATAGCTTCTCGATACGAGCCATTGCACGTGATATTGGTGTGTCCCCCCACCACGGTACAGTAGAAGGTGGGAGGAGAGTGGGAACTTGAACGACTTGCGTAAGTTGTTTATGCTGAATGATTGGTGGATATGTTACATTGTTCGATTGGTTACTTTAATCTTGCTTATTTAATGTGAAAGTTTCTTTCTTAAATGTATTTCGTCTCGCTCTTATAATTTTGGTTAGACTACAGATATCCACAGCCATTCCAACAGCACAGTAATATTTCAGGTGCACCTCCATAATTCCACACCGGTGGGTGGTTGGCCCTTGCCGACCTCAACATGGAACAAAGTTAGATAGTCGATTGAGTTGTCTCGGTAAAATTAAGCCTATAAGAGCATTTTATTTGTGCCCACCCTGTCACAGTCATTGTGCGTCTTATGGTAATATAGTTTATATATTAAATTCATTCCAGTGATGGCTCAGGAATGATTTACAGTTTTAATAACTAACAACCAAATTGAGAATATTATGGAAATATGCAATCACGTTCTATTTGATATGCTTTTGAAACCAAAAAGTATATCTTTGCCATGTTTACTAAATTTATGATCAATCCATCCAGTACAAAATTCGAAGAATCTAGAATTGATTGCGATGTTATATAAATTATAAGTTAAACATTTAAGATAATATGGTCTCTTAGCTAGGCCAGGGGGTCCACGGAACACGCCATTATCAGGGCGGCTCGAGAGCAACCCTTAACCAACGCCGAGGCCATTCGTGAATACCTTGGATTAGAAGGTGCTTCGATGACAGTACGACGCAGACTTCACACTGCTAGGATTCATCACAGAATACCATCGACGAAGGAGCTCTTGATGGAGCGACATAAGGCGGGGAGGCTTGATTTTGCAGAACGTCATGCTGATAAGGATTTGGACTTTTGAGGCCAGGTCATCTTTGCTGACGAGAAGTGCTTCTCGTCCACATCGCATGGGAAGCTGCAGTGTTGGCGAACAAATAGAACTCGGTATGATAAGCAAAATCTTTACTTGCATCAAATATCAATTGCATACTTCTTTATATTAATTATTAATCTTCAGATTTTGTTCCACGGAAGTGGACTGTCAAAAATATATAAGGGAGTAAACATAAATAAGAGTGCTATTTCTGAGATAAATATTAGGTAAGGGACAGTGGCAGCATTTGCTCTCTTTCCTCAAATATAATTAAATAGATAATTAGACAACAGAATTCTTTCAGTGTTGTTCACCACTGAGAATTTAAATTCTCCAAAGGCATATATATCATTTATATTATACACCCCCATTTTTTTCTCTCATTCAGATATGAATCCCGTAACATCGTTGAGGTGGTTCGATCCGGCCATGTCACCTGCAACGTATGGGGCTGGGTGTGTCTGGATGGTATGGGTGATGTGTTCTGTATCGAGGGACGATTTACAGCAGCTAAGTATGTTGAGCTGCCTGCAAACCTCCTTCTTGCCTTCGTTACGAGAAAGGAATTTTCCTCCCATCAGGGCCCATCCTGTTCATAGCACGACCGGAGTCCCATTCACACTGCTCTCGTTGTTCAAGAGTGGTTTGCCAGACAGGATAACCTGCTTCTTCTTGAATGGCCGAGCAAAGGAGCAGATATGAACGTGATTGAACGTGTGTGGGCCCAGATGGTGAACACATGGAAAATGTAACATGAGAGAACAACACAGCAAACCATGGCTCACATCAACTCTCAGTGGGAAATTTGTAGACAGAGAACCGCAGCAAATTTTCAACCTTGTTCATTCGATGTCCGACAGATTGAGGGAAGTGACTGAGAGAGAGGGTGGATGGTCAAGGTATTAGATTGTATAATATAAATGTTATATTTTTGTAACAGGACATCAAATGGTCTCATTTTGTTCTCACTAGTTATTTCATTATATGTTTTAATAAACATAATTCACAACAAGTTTTTATTATAACCATGATATTCTTGATATAATATTCGAAGTATCTGTAAAAAAAAATGGCATAATGCCTCCATACAATATTGAGAGTATTGCAGTAAACTTTCCTACTTACTCTGGGGCCCCACATGTTTTTTTGTTTTTTATGTGTCTTCCTAATCACCGTTTCCCTTGTTAACAGTCGATTGAATTATAGAACTGAAATGACTCGCCGAAGCACTGTTTTCATACAGTGAGGTCGGTAACACAAATTGCCTTACCTGTATACTTTGTTCTCTGTGGTGCGGCCGATACAGATATGATAGTGATACTTCGCCAGTTATTTTCGCTTATTAGCTTCTTGAGTCTATTAAAATAGTTTCCATTATTTGAAATGTTATGCTTTATATCCTACTGATATTTTCAATGTAGTATCTTTGGTTAAAATCTAAGTTATATGAACAAGAGTAAAAATGTTGCATATTTTTTGGCCGTCGTTGTCGTTACTGAGTATAAGGGTCATATGCTCTGTAGGAGGATTTTAAAGGAAAACTGTCAGTTCAGTAGATGATGCTCTCTTTATGTCAGCCACTATAAGGAAAGCCCAAATGACTTCACCTATCGCCTGAGGTCAACGAAATATATAGTCTATAATATATCAGTGCATACATAAATTTTTAGAAAAACAACAGTTAACCCTTAAAAGGTCAACCTCGTCATATGACGTGTTGCAGAAGTCGTCCCCACATAGTTGTTTACGTCATGTGACGTTCTTAAGATTTTAAATTTGCGCGCCTTCATAGCTTATTGTATCGATATTGTTTCTGTACTACTTAGTGCCTTATTAGAGGCCTTGCTGGCCGTTTGCACTGCTTGTCTTCCATTTGTATGAACTGTGCGGGGGAGGGGGGCGGGGTTAAGGGTGGCCTAGGAGGTTGTCAGAAATGTCAAACCAGCTAATCCTGTGTGGCAAAGGATTGGTGGTGAATAATTTTTTGCCACACCTTCGATTTTGATGAAAGTATATCAGGAATAAAGTTTTTTATTCTGTTTTTTAGTGGAACTGATGTAGAGAATGATCGCCAATCGTGATTTTCGGCAATATCAATATAACTTTAAAATGTTGATACATTTTAAGTATTGTGTAATGAATATGACCGATATATAGACAATGTGGTAAGATAACGTCTTGGCCGAAAGTTAAATGAAACCTTAATAAACAAACTTATATTACAAGTGAGACAACAATCTTCATTACAACGATATAAACTGCTCAGATTTTTTTTTTTTTTTTTTTTTTTTTTTACTCCGTGTGTGTGTGTCTTTCTCCCACTATACCTAATAAGTCCGCCCACCAAACGAACTCTAGAGCTTATTGGTGGAACTTTTGCTAGCAGAGAAGGAGTTCTCCCCCCATCTCCCTCAGTAAACATTGATACCATGTAATTTTTCGAAGTCTCTCAAGACGGTGTACCAGGCAAACCTGTGTCCAACTGTACCTTTTGTTCGTGGATGAGGCGTGTGTAGAATATAGCTAATTTGCTTGGTGCAAGGGAACATCAGTGGAAGCGGCATTGTAATCAGTTTAAACAAAGGTAGAATGAAGTGAGAGATGGTGTGCGTTGTCTAGGCTACAGGATCATCAGCATGGAGATCTAGGGCTATTGCGGAATGACCCCAACCTTCATAGGGACAGCATCACAGGGGAATGTCTAGGACAGACTACCTTCGTCAGCTAACTAGCTAAACCCCTAAACAGCGACTCCAACAACTACTTGTGTGGGTCATCGTCACCTCTATGCATACCCAGAGATGACCAATGGTTCCTTGTTTGCATGTTTTGGTCACAGATGGCTGTTCCACTGTCTCATATTCCTTAGTGGATGCTAAACCTGGCAGGAAGCTGGAAGGGAAGTTATAGTTGGCCAACACACGAGTTCGAAAGAAGGGGTTAAAAACAGTGAGGTCATTAACAGTTGAGAGGTTAGGGAGAAAAGGGTGGTTCAGGTAGCAAGGGGGTAGAGCTCAAATGGGTAAAGAATTGTGAAGTACTCCTTAGTGATTTTTGCAAATAACTTCGGAACGCTTCTCAAGGACGTTAGAGTCTGAGCGTGAAGCACTTTCTACTTAAGCTCATGGGAAAATCCCCTAAAATGACTTTCAGGGTGGACGTCTTAATCATATATTAGTGTTTTTGCTCTTTATAGTAAAACTACAAACACCACCCCACTGTCCCGATAAGACCATGGCGCTTCGTAAACGTCTGCAAAAAATTATTTCGATCCACTATCAAATTTATTAATGCTTAATAATATTAAGAATACGTTTCACGTTACAGATGAAGTGGGTAATAAAAGAAGCTACACATTGAAGAGATGGTAATATTATAATATATATATATATATATATTTATATATATATATATATATATATTATATATATATATATATATATATATATATATATATGTGTGTGTGTGTGTGTGTGTGTGTGTGTGTGCGTGTGTGTGAAGAGATTAATTGGTAGTTTTGTTAGATATTTTGGAAAACATGACAAAAACCATACAGTAATACGTAAAAAATTAACAAATAAAAAAATTCATTGCAGGTTTTAAGTAATTCTCGGCGTTACTTTTCGAATCATTTTTGTAGGTGGAGAGTTCACTAGCTGTGCTTTCTTAGGAGTCATCAAAATTACAAACAAAAATTAGACATTAATAACAGTGATGTTATAGGAATAACAGAGTTAACAACTGCTCCATCAAAAATAGCCATATTGACGATAATGTCATTATAGTACGAATTTTACTGCTCATAAAATTTGTAATGGGTGAGTCAGTAATGAATATGGTGTTATTACGACAATAAAACAATACTATTTAATACATAAAAATGTGTCTTACACTTAAACATACAAAGTATATCAATTAATGAGCATAATTAGAATGTGACGATATTCCACTCAATCAAACCTTAATGTTTTTACTTCTGAGAAAACGACTTGTTTATTAGTGTTAGAAGGGATGGAAAGCAACTATCAAATAGTTTTCAAAGAAGACTTTGGCTTAATTTCAGTGAAAATGCTTGGCCTTCCTTTATATCTTTATCATTAAACATACATCGCAAACATGCATGAAAAACGATGATTAAATACATGTACATATTATTGATTTACAAGTAAAAAACATATAAAATAACTACATAAAACCCACATATGCTTAAATGACTTTTTCATTAAAAATTACATTGCACATATGCATGAATAACGATGATTTAAATACATGTACATATGGATTGATTTACAAGTAAAAAGAAACATATAAAATAAATTAATGAAACCCACATATGCATCAACGAAAAACGAAAAATTACAGGTAAACTTCCAGAAGCATTAATCAACTAAGGCTTAAGAAAAGCTACAACTGAGGTGCAGATCCGAGACATCTGGCTGTCTGTGAATCAATATCGGTTAAATATATCCATTTATTCACAGCATTCCTTTACTAAAAAAACGGAAAATAAGTTTTGGCGTGGAGAATTTTTTACAGTCATATTTTACTTGTTGTTTACGATCTCCGAATAAATGAAGTTGACAACGAAAAAACAAGCTATAAAATCCGATGAATCAAAGGAAAGACAGAACTGCCGTAGGTAATGAAAAAACATGAATAAAAGAGAACATTGTGGAGACAACTGAACTCTAAACTTTGTTTATAATTAAACTGAGAATCTGCTTTCCAGAGTTCTTCTTTTTTCCCCCTCTCTGCACCATTTGCACTTTCATTAGAAAAAAGCTATTCTACAGAGTGAACCTAAGATCAAATACCAGTTATGTAAACCTCGCTCGTGAGATTATCATGATATCATTTTTGTCGGCAAGAATCGTCCACGTCAAATTCGAATTTGCAGTTAAACTCTCACGGACACTTCACGAGAGAGAGAGAGAGAGAGAGAGAGAGAGAGAGAGAGAGAGAGAGAGAGAGAGAGAGAGAGAGAGAGAGAGATTTTCAAGAAGGATGACGGTAGTTTTGCAATAGACGCCTTTGGATGGAAATATATGAGCAAAAATTTGTAAGAATTTCCTTTATCTTTACATATTGATAAATTGTCTAAAAATACTTTGCTTTTTTTTTTTTTTTTGGGTCTTTTTTTTTTTCTTTTTGGGAGAATAAGATTTATTTTTCCGAGAAAGGCGTGAAGTCGAGGAATGTGATCACGAATCCGAGATTTACCTCCTTTAGTTTAATCGTAAAATATAAAACACACATCCGCTCTATTTGTTCGGACATACTGTAGTGTATATGCGATTAGAGCGCCGATTTACGACACTTAAATTATCCGACGCCATGTGAAGGCTCCTCGCCAGGTCCTGTCATTGGCAATTTGAACCACCGTTCGCAAAATATTTCGGAGATCGCATGTTCTCGTGATTGCCAAACTGGGGCATAAATTCGGCGAACTGCAACGAATTCAAAACTGGGGAAAATGTAATTCAAAAGCGAGTCATTCATATTCTATCGCTCTCTAAATCACGGTGAAGACTTCATAACCGACCATTAGACTTCGGCTTTTTTTTTTTTTTTTTTTTTAAAAAGTAATGCGATTTATTGCATTCAAGAGGGCAATAACATTCATGACAGCGCACGTGGCTTGTTTTCACTGGAGTGAATTTTCCAGTAGGGGTAATCAATGTTAAATTGCATTTTTTTTTTTTTTTTAGGGGAGGAGACGATGTGAACGTATGATGTACAGCATTTTTTCCTTGTTATTTATTTTTTGTTAGCGGTCTAATATTTGAGCAAAATCCGATCTCAAACCGAGGCATTGCTAGTTTTTAACGAAATGAAAGTGGAGAACTTTGCATGAGGCTAGATATACGAATATGCAATGTTATTCGTGTACTAAAGAATATCATGTTTGCTACTCAATCATAGCAATTTGTCATCTTCAAACCATGAATTATTTCTCTTTAAGTAAATTGTGAACACTCCTATTTTTGACATAGTATTTTCATCTAAACTCATTTGCAAGTCAGCAACTGAAAAATGTAGCGTAAATTTCAGCAGAAATGAACTTCGGGAAAAATATTCGGACATCTAAAGTGTTACATTATCCAGTACTCGCCAGTACTTTCGTCTCACGTCACTATACAAATATATACATAGTAAAATAGCCTTCTCTCCTTGACGCTGAAATAGTATATTCTACAAAGAAATTTTGACCAAAGAATAACGTCATTCATGTTCCTGTCAGTTTCTGGGATACATGACACGAAAGGATCTAAGTTTCTTTGCGCATAAAAACAACTTACTGTTGCATCATGTTACTCTACTTATATTCGAATCTGTATTGAAATTCAATATAAGAACCGTAAGAGAGAATATTCATTCATGTTTATACAAAAGGTAAAAAGTAATCGCTTTCACAACACATTTGCAAAATTAAATAAATGCAATAATCATTGCCGTTCAATAATTATTGACTGATTTATTCCTAAATTACACTTTGTAAGAACTGGAAGGAATGAGGCGGATTTATACCCTTACCAGTGCTCATAGCTAAATCCATAAACAGTCTATTTATCTTGGCGAATGCTCTTTGACTTTCTTTTATATATTCTTTCTTTTGCACTGAATAAGTATACTTTGCATTCTGAAACGCACACTTCGAAATGAAATTGTATACAAATCTGTGTTATAAGTCATCAAACTTTCCAGACCAAATACCTTTTTTGGAGTTATGAGACAAATGACCCAAACTCTCGTTGACCTGACCTGACATATAATAAAGTACTTTATTATTATAATTAACACTGTCAGTATAAAGTGGTCCTCTAATGAATATAGTCAAAAGGTTTCAATTACCTTGAATACAATATAATATTAATCCGTACTATCATAATCTCAACTTCTTCTTTCTAGCAAACTAAGAACATCTTCCAGAATAGTGAAAGTACTCTCGAGCATCACTGCCTGGTTGTCTGTTGAATAAGTGGGAGATTATTCCTAAAATAATGTGTTTTATTTACCTCTGTATTCCTCCCCCCCCCCAAAAAAAAAAAAAAAAAAAAAAAAAAATTTATAAATATTTTGGATTTCCGTCCTTACGTATTTGAAACGCTTACAATCTGGATAATTACCGATACTTTCCTGCAAACTGAATACATTATTTTGAGGAGACGTATAATTTCCATCACCTGATTCGGAATATAAACAAAGGATATTGCCACGACGGAATGAAACAGCGGAGTTCAAGATCATTATTCGCCTTAGCTCGTGACTGCTTAGAAATTCTTTTATCTAAACTAATATCTAGTATCTAGACTAATTCATATGACTTATTTCCCTTTTGTTGCTATTCTTCACTATCACGGGAGTGAAACGTGGTGGTATTTCTTCTCCAATTAATTAGTTACGTTTCACAGTTAAAGTGGTAAATGTCCCTGTCTTATTTCGCTGATTCAGTTACACTCACTAACAGAGAAATATGTACGTGGCAAAACTAGTATTTGCGTGCGTCTGCATCGCCACTTTCATGTCTGTAGTTACACATCTCCATGAATATCAGGTACTTTTTTTTCATAGTATTACAATACCTTATGCAGCCATGTATTCTAACGAATACGCAAAATGGGAAACAGTAAAATTACATAAAAGACAAATTGGTCCCCCAAAGGTCTAAAAATTGACTCAAAGCTCCTCAACATTCTACGGAAAAGGAGGAGCGCAAATACTTGCCTTGATTAACACCTGGGTCTTGGGAAGGCTGCTACGATTGCTCTCGCATTCCGTAAACGCCTAGCTGTCAAACACGTGTCTGACATTCCTAGTTACACATAAAATAGTTAATTTACTCCCCGTTTTGTTTGAGTGTTTTACGTCACGAGATAAACTGAAGGTACTGGATATTTTCTTTGCAGGTTTCTGAGGACTCCACGAAACAGTGCAGTATCTTCTCTCTGGCATCCAGAGTTATAAAAGCTCTTCTTGTTTCTTGCTCAATTAACGTATACGCGAACAAGGATTTTGCCCTTAGTACTTCACGAAATTCTGGTTCTTATCTGATCTCATAACTACTGTTCATTGCACATTTTTCTGTCCAAGTCTTTCTCTGTTATCTTCGATTAATCTGCGAATGTATTTTTCTTCGTCAGTCACATTGTATATGATATTAGAGTTAATAAACGAAATTTTCTGTTATTGCGGGCAATTAAAAAACATCGTTTTAGTGAGGCATAGATCAGTGACGTATACAAGGATTGGTTACAGTCATCCCTTCTTCTTTATCTCACAAGGAAACTATTACATAACCCTTTCTATAGTTGACCAGTCACAGTATCAACATGCAGACACAAAGACAATACACAAAAACGCGTGCACTATAATAAATTATATATATATATATATATATATATATATATATATATATATATCTATATATATATATATATATTATATATATATATATATAATATATATATAAGGTATAGTATATATATATATTTATTATTGTACCCAGGTGTGACGTTATCGAAAACTGTACACCGCTTAAATTTGGCAGAAGCAGAAAAGCCCTTAATTGTAGAAGCAAAAAATTCTACGAAACTTCGGATGAGACGAAACAAATAGAATTCTTAAAACTTCCAGAATCGGAAAATTCTTTCCCCCACAGAATTTATAACTTTTCTATTGACCATTTACTCATCAGTCTGACTTAGCCCCTCATTCTTCATTTACATCCCCAAGGAATCCTGACACGAGTATCCTCAGTATTCTTTTATTTTACTGTCGAAGAATTGATTTAATCCTTCTCCTGTCATTTAACTTCTTTTTTTACATCATCACTTCATTCCATCATTGTTCACTTTTACTTTTTTATCCCAGTGATATCTGGCATCCCCTCCCCCCTTTTTATTCCATTCCATTAACTTTCTTCTTCTGGCGAACTCATCACCCCAACTCCATCCTTCATCTGCGTATTCTTCTAATGACACTCAATCATTTTTCATTTTAAAAGTCGCGTTTTTCCCTATTCTATTTCTCTCAGCGATTTAAACGCGACCATCTTTATTCTTCTGATGTGGGGATTTTATTAAGGGAATATTTACCCCTGCACGTTATTCCACGTGGGAATTACGCTACTTAAGCAGATGGCACAAAAAACAAATAGAGAGAGAGAGAGAGAGAGAGAGAGAGAGAGAGAGAGAGAGAGAGAGAGAGAGAGAGAATCAAAATTCATAGTAAAGAATGTATGCGCCACAATGTTCAAAACACATACTCCAGAAGAGAGAGAGAGAGAGAGAGAGAGAGAGAGAGAGAGAGGGAGAGAGAGAGAGAGAGAGAGAGAGAGCCTCTGCCTGGCACAAAAGTTACTACCGAATTGAAGAGAAGTAAACAAGCAAACAAACGTAACTTGGGAAAAGTCAGAAACATAATGTATTCTGCTATCAGAAACACAACATGTAACGATCAGCTGTTCTTTCCAGCCCCCGAGATCTTCTTCCTAATCTGTTATGGATGGAAGGATTGCTTTAAAAGAAAAACGAGTCTCCTTTAACTCCGATATGTGACGCAGAGCATGTACACAGACGCCTGGGTGTGTTATCTGGGCCTGGCATCGCTTAATTACTTCGATTTAAAGATGAAAAGGCTCAGGGATATTTCCATTCTGTAAATTAGGAGATGGTGTGCCTGAGGTTGGAGAAGAATGGGGCACACTCGTTCTACCGGGAATCACTTCTTAACACTATGCAGATCCTGTCAGCATGCAGAGAATTTGATATCTATAAAATCGAAGTAAAAGCAGCTGATGAAGAGTTGCGTATCTGGGAATAAATGACGAAAAGAAGACCTTTACAGATTAAGCTAAACAAAGGGATATGGCCGGGTGCGTGTAAAAGACTGGGAAGAGGCCATGTATTATTATTATTATTGAACCAAACAAAAACTTCTTTCGGTTTTCTTCTGAAGATTGAAAAAGAAACCCACAAGATTACTGTGTATAACGTGTTTACTTATAAGTAAAATAAAAAGCAAATACTTATAAGTAATACAGTATATACTGTATACAGTTATAAAGTAATTTTGTGGGTTTTTTTTTCAATATTATCATTATTATTATTATTATTATTATTATTATTATTATTATTATTATTATTATTATTATTATTATCAGTGAGTAGACCTTATTATCAGGGAGTAGACCTTCTCTAAGGGCTGTAGCGTTATAAATAATGGCTGTTTCTACGGCATTCAATTTATATAGTCTTATATAGTCTTCTCTATTGTTCTTAATCTTTTTTTTTTTTTTACACCAGCGTGTAGCTGGTGTAGCAAATTTCCAAAGGACATGAAAAGTGTTCTTGTTATTTCAGCTTTATTACCTCTGACGTTTCAAACGTTGTCTGGCGATTATTTTCAGAGTGAATGGGTATATGTCATCTGCACATCCACCACCCCTTGCTATATATACCCATGCAACTCGAAATGTCAATCCATTCACTCTTTGATAATTATCGCCTGAGCTCGCTTGAAATGTCAGAGGTAATAAAACTGAAACAACAAGAAAAGAGTTCATGTCCTTTGGAAATCTGATACACCAGCTACATGCACGCTTATTAAAGTATGTTAAGAAGAATCGAAAAGACACTATATAAATTGAATGCCGTAGAAACAGCCATTATTATTATTATTATTATTGGGTAGAAATCTCAATTACGAGGGCACAGGTAATGTTCTTTAAGGTCCATAATCATAGACTACAGGTGGCGGTAGTAAAAACGTATTACTATATTTACACACTAAAATTGTGTTTATAAATATAATACGTTAAGACATAATCTAGTAAGAAACAATAGTGATAAAAATCCCATAGTTCCAGGCGTCTATGAATTACCCTGCAAAAATGGTAAAGGAAAATATTTTGGTGAAAGTGGACGAGGTCACGCGCATCTCACAATGATCATAGACCCGAGTGGAATGCAGCCAGTATTATTTTTAATAAAAGCAACGATGTAAACACCAGGCGCTTAGTTGAAGCCGCCTTCAACTTGGGAGAATCCTTCAACGGTAACAGGTCATTTGTTAATGAGGGCCCAATTGTCAATTTTCACATACTCAGGTCGTTTGTTAGACTTGAATTTGAAGACGGGGGGCCGTTTTTCCCTCACCTGATACTGCCTCTCTCTGCTCTCTGCCTCTCCTCTCCCTCCACAGGTGCCAGATAGCATGCGGGAGTCTTTACCCATTGCACCTTTGACTCATTCCTGAGGAGGTGTTACTTGCAACATCACGCCAGCCTGAACGGAGATTCAGCATGATAGCAGCCAGATATAACAATAGAGGAGAGGAAACTACTTAGTTAGGACATTGACCACTTTCTTCATCACCGTGTCCGTTGGAGATCTGACTCTCGGGGACAGCCATTCTTGACATATTTGTCCTGTTTACCTTGATAGATTTTATGTTGAACTGTTTATTTGACTGACGATGAACCCAGGGTAGGGTTCGAAAGCTTTTACATAGTTGTATAAAATTTGACTACCGCTACCATTAGCATATATTGTGGACCTTAAAGAACATTATTATCATTAATATCATTCAGAAAATGAAACCTATTCATATGGAACAAGCCCACAGCGGCCAATAATTGAAAATCAAGCGTCTAAAGAATATGGAGTTCATCAGGAAGAAGTAAGACGAGGTAAAGGGAAATACAGAACGAAGAGACCACACTTAAACAAAACAATTAATGAATAAATCAACAAATACATAAAAAGGTATTAATAGGCAAGAAGAAGAGTGTTAGGGTAGTAATGCATTGCACCTTCGCTGCAACTTCTGAAGTTCCAACTGCCCGACTTCCTCAGGCAGACTCTTCCACAGTCCTATGGTGTGAGGAATAAAGGACCTCTGGAACTGAGAAGTCCGACAGCGAGGAACATTAATTGGATATTGGTGCTGCTGTTCAGCGAATCTGGTTGCTCTCGGCAGATAATGGAGATCAGGGATCAGTTGTGAAAGTTTAAAATCTCTATTGAAAAACAACTTATGAAAAAAAGGCAAACAAGAGACCACCACGAACCACTCTATCCAAAGGAGATAAATCTCTGGCAGAAGCAGACATCCACACAGGAGAACAGTATTCTAGTACAGGGAGTACAAATGACCTAAAACGTGTTCCATTGAGTTTATCACTGATATAAATAAAATGAGGCATTACGAACAATACCCAACTTTCGTGCGACGTTTCCTGAAACTTTCATTAGATGTTTCTCAAAAGTTAAATGAGAGTCAAAGGTTACACCTGGAATAGTTAGAGCTTCAGACTCGTTCAGCAAATCCCATCCACCTGAAGGGGAGGATGGGGTGGGATATCTGTAGGAGATCTACTAATCAATAGTGTTTTCATTTTACTGGAGTCGGCCTCATATACCCCGCCGACTGTACTTTCCCTGATCCGGTCCATGTCCCGATTGAGGCTGAGGGCAGCTTCACTTCTCAAAAGTGGAGAAGTAACTAAATCCATACGTGTTGCATCATTGGCTTGTTGAACAATCTTGCTTTCGTGGCCAACAGCCATGTCACTTGTATACACAAGAATAACAGCTGACCAGGAAAACGAACTGCAGACACAATAGGTCTTGGTTCACTCATGATTCCGTCCACAGGAACTCGCTGCTGCTGCCTACGTGTAAAAAAATCTTGAAGTAATCCTAAAACATATCCACCCACTCCAAGATTCTGAAGTTTATTAACAAGTGCCTTGTGATTAACTAAATCGAAAGCAGTACTAAAATCTATCTGAATTACTTTGCACTTAAAACCCTTATCAAGGGTCCCTTGCAAATGTGGCATGTCAAGTCTAAGAGAACATCACAGGTACATAATTGCTCCCTGTAAGCATACTGACTATTAGCTAACAATTCTTTAGATATAATATATCTATATAGTGGCTTAAAAATAAGTTTGTCAACAACTCTGGAGAGTACAGGAAGACTATAAGGTAATTAAAGTGATGTGGGGATGTTGAGTGTAATTAAAGTGGGAATAGGGTACAGCCGCTGAGGTGAACTATTAGTGTAACATGAAATGCAAGAACTGATAGGGTAAGAAAAGAGGAGATACTCAAAAGAACAGGTAACAATGTTGGTGTAAGTGAAGGGGGTAATCAGAAAATGAAGGCAAGTTTAATTTAGAAGTGTCAGGAGTGAATATGGAAGTGCTGGATAGGTGTACTGACAAAGGTATTTGGAAAGGCATGACTCATGACATCCAAGAAGGGTGGCAGTGGACAGTGTGTGCACTAGCCATCAGAGTAAGTGAACAAAAAGGCTAATGCTGTGGAAGCTTTGCATTGGGGTTTCGTACACAAATCAACACTTAATGCAATGTAGTATATATATATATATATATATATATATATATATATATATATATATATATATATATATATATATATATATATAAATAAGTTTTGCGCAATCCTACAAACAAACAGACAAATTTCCCAAACCAAAGACAGACGACAGACAACCGAACAGAGCTGAAAGATTAACCCAACCTCCTTGTGAAAATGACTGTCTTGATGTTAGGAGAATAGACGTGCCTCAGCAAGGTCCCCAGTAGTGAACATCATGAACAGCAGATATAGACTAATGGAATAATCCCTTCAGTAAATCAGGCAGCTGAACAGCTTCATTCCTTACAACGTAAAATGTTATCAAATCATGTTGGGGAGACATCAAAAATACATAATGGTTCACAGGTCTTAAGAATTAGTGTCCCGGGCATATTTCACCATAATTGGCTATTTTTCCCTCTTAAAAGAAACGTTCCTTCTTTCTTAATTGAGACAGGCAAATAAAAAAAACTAGACAGGATTCCGGAAATTTATGACCATGGTGATGACAACTTGAACGAGGTATTGATGAGATATTATTGGTCTCTTGATCCTCATCTTTTCTGTTATTTACTTCAGTGAGATGAGAGGAACGACAAATGGGGCCCAAGAAACGCACTGACGAAGATGCTACGCACATCTCGAAATGTCTTCGTACTGCTCTTTGGTTA
Source organism: Macrobrachium nipponense (assembly GCF_015104395.2). Classification (NCBI taxonomy): domain Eukaryota; kingdom Metazoa; phylum Arthropoda; class Malacostraca; order Decapoda; family Palaemonidae; genus Macrobrachium; species Macrobrachium nipponense. The sequence goes on along the minus strand of NC_087200.1, from coordinate 15,795,609 downwards.
TCTCATTTCACATAGTGTGTTTGTGATGAAAAACTTTTATAATTTCTATTTTAATAAGAATTCCATTAATTTTTTGGCTTCTTATTTTTCCTATCTATTTTTTGTAAATTCTGAAAAAAAAAAATTATGCAGTTTTTTTATGACAGTAAATTGATTTAACATTGTTACTCTATGAATAACAAGGAAATAGCCTTTTTATTGACCGGAAATTAATTGTGTTGGAACGCTTATTGAAACAGATTTTTGTGTGATACCGTTTTTATCATTACTTAAAAGTTCGTTTAAGAAGTAAAAACAAACAAATGCAAAACTAAAGAAAATAGTTTTTTTTATCTGTTTCAAAGAAAATAGAGAAAACAACACGAGAAGTAGATTTACAAAATTTTTGTTATTTCAGTTACATATTTCCCTTCGTATGAAACTACACTCCAATAAAAAATAAAAAAAATTTTGGCCGGCTGCCGTGAAACTGGTATTCTTCACTGACTGATGCACCTACTTTGAGAGATTCATTTTTATGGGACACGGAAGAATAAGTGAAAAAGGAAAATGAAAATATCCTCTCGTGTGTTCGCCTAAGCGTGCCGTTCTGTCTAGTGCCTATGAAATTGTTCCCAAATGACCTGGCTTGGCACGGAATTGGCTCGTTTTATTGAGTTCGGAGAGTCTGGGGGCAGGGGGGGGGGGGGGGGGGGGGGGGGGGGGGGGGGGGGGGGGGGGGGGGGGGGGGGGGGGGGGGGGGGGGGGGGGGGGGGGGGGGGGGGGGGGGGGGGGGGGGGGGGGTGGGGGGGGGGGGGTGGGGGGGGGGGGGGGGGGGGGGGAGGGGGGGGGGGGGGGGGGGGGGGGGGGGGGGGGGGGGGCGAAGTTCTCTTTCATTCTGTATTTTTTTCTATTCGTTTTTTGTTTGACTACAACTATATATAACTCTGCCTAAGGTAGGATAGTGATTGATTCATAACCATAACCGTCATAATGAATTTATGACAACATGGGAAAATAGATATCGACTTGACAAAGATTAAAACTTTTAATTTTCCATATAAAATAATGTTAACTTATATACACAAATTTACTTGTATATATTAATTTTATTATATTTATCGTCCTTTACTTTAGCCTCTGTGTAGATATTACAATAATTCTCATTGCTTGTTTTCAATATATATGTTGATCAGTGATATAATAATAATAATAATAATAATAATAATAATAATAATAATAATATAATAATAATAATAATAATAATAATAATAATAATAATAATAATAATAATAATAATAATAATAATAATAATAATAATAATAATAATAATAATAATAATTCTTGAAAAGTATATTCTCCATGACCACTCTGTCAGTTACTTGAAAGTAATTACACATCAATCCTCTCGACCCATTGCCAGCATATATCTTAGCCTTGCGTTGTCCTACTAATCTTAAGGTCTGAAACAAATTGAGAGTTCTCGAAAAAATGTGAATGAAGTAATCTTAATGCAGCGAATTCTCGAATTTTCCTTTATTATCCCAGAAACTTTTTCCTCAAACATCGCTCACCTAATGCATGTGACATATATATAAGGTTTGAAAAGATACTGTGATACATTTTTTCCTATGGACGAAGTTTCTGTTGGCTCTTGGTGCTACTCAGACTAAATTTATAAACACTTTAAAAGACAGGGGACGACTTCTTTCATTCATTATTTGTTCCCTTAACACACTGTCTAGTAGGGAAATTTTACCAAATATACCACATATCTTAAAAGAATTTGGTGGTAAGAGTTTACTGCCTAAAAATAAAAGAGAAATAATCTGAGTGGTACACAAACATTTGTTTGTATGGATTCTGTTAAATGTCTGTGTTTTTCTGTGCTGAACCGTAAATGAAATATTTTATGGGAAGTATCATTTTTAAAATTGCCTTGGAGCGAGAATGAAATTTGATTCTTTTGCATAATGTGTTTAAGAAGAGACGAGGGGAAGAGGAGGCGAAGAGGAGGCTAACATAATCACAATATTGATGTGACTGAGTGTTTTAGCTCATCAATGAACTGGTTAAGCAACATTGGGGCTGGTCAGTCGTTGGATGGGAGATCACTCTCCTCGACGTTGATTCCTTAGGAAAGGATCTCTACCAGAATTTCCTCAGTCAACTGAGCTGTAAACGAGTACTTATCCCCGATGGAGTAAGGTCCAGCTACGGGAAGAAATGGAAGATTAAACGACAGCGACGTAAATGGAACCTCTGGCAACAGAGGCAGCTTCGTCCAGCAGCCAGGTAGGTATATATGGCCCAACTGACGGGGGAGGACGGTCAGGTACTTGGAGGTTGTCATCCTGCAGCTGACCACCACAACGACAGTAACCAGCAACCAGAAACTGGAGCTACAGAGGCAAACCAGAAGAAGAAATGAACAAGAGAAGAAAATAAGGAAATATGGAGATGGTACAGCAGAAGCAACCCGACAGAAAGAGGATACAGAAGAAGGATGGTCAACATCTGGAATGAGAGAAATAACACGCCCCAAGCAGAACAGAGGCTGGAAGACCAAGTAAGAAACATATAGAAAAAGAACTGGCTTCCCACAACAGAAAGAGAGTAACAGGAAAGAGAAATAACACCCAGCAATGAAGGGCAAGAAGAACTAAGACGATACCACAGATCATGTCGACAGGAATGATGAGGTACCAAACAACAGCACATGAAGAAGCACCGAAGATGTAACAGAGAGGTTGGAATGGGTGAAAAAGATCAGACAGAAAGAACAAAGATCCCCTCCAGGAAAGCCTACACAACAAAGAAACTAAGGGAGAAAACCAGTGAAATTAATGAAATAATGAGACTAATGCACACCATCAGTCACAGACACAAATAACCTGGCATAAGCAGGAGTAAGACTAATAGCAGCTCTCAGGGGATACTAACACCACCAGCACAACCAATCCAACAGAAATCTAAACATCAACAGCCTTGGAAAAGGCGCCTGGAATAACAAATCATGGTGCTGAAATCTGACTTGAGTAAACTGAAAGAGATGGCAGAAAAGATGGTAAGAAGCAAGACAACAAGGGAGGAAGTGAACGAGAAATACAAAGTGTAGGAGAAGGGACTAAACAACAGAATATATAAAACAGAGGCTTAAAGCCGAAGAACATAGCATCCAACGGTACATGAACAGGAATAAGGGATACCAACAGAACAAACTATTCAGAACCAACCAGAGAAGACTATATAACACTGTGTCACAAACCACCAAGTTCCCACATGGATAACCACAGGGATAACATCTTAGTACAGAAAGATAACAACAAGGAGAATATATCAGTAACTACAGGCCTATCACCTGCCTACCAGTAATGCGGAAGTTACTGGTGATAGGTGGTGATGTCTTACATTAGAAGACGGAAGATTGCAGGATGGGAGAAATTATATCCCGAGTCGTAGATTTGTTTATTCCAAGCAGCAAAAGGTAAATAAGTACAGAAGCTCTGCAGGGCGTGCAGGGCGTGCAGCTCGCACCAAGAGAGCAAGAAGAACAATCATGCGCATGTGCGGGATGCATACAGGGCGACACATGCGGAAGCGTTCACAATAGGCAATTTTATTAAATACATGGAAATGAATAGTACAGCAATTGAATAGTTAAATATACATTATTCCACACCTCCCCTCCCCCTTTTGCGTTCGAAGAGGTATTTTGAACGCACTAAACAAATTACATGTAAATTTGTACATTATGTAGGCCTGTTCAATCTTGGAGACCTGCAAGGGGCTTAGGAGGGAATTGATGACTTTTCCATGTCTGGGCTAGGGACCACAGGGAGATCAGAGTTGGGAACTTGATCAGGGCTGGGCAGTGGATATAGGAAGCGACGGTTCTGACATAACATTCGACCACTTGTGAGGCAGATCTCGTACTCGCGTGATCGTGCACCACCCACGGCAATCCCAACTGTGTCCCATCGGTGGGATGTCGGGTCCTGGAGGCGGACATGTTGGCCCACGTTAAGCCTGGGCAGAGGGCGGGCGTGGGTGTCATAGTTGCACTGCACCTGAGCAGCTCTGGCAGCGCCTCGATGGTCACAGTCATGGGCCTTTTCCTGCCCATCTTCTGTGAATGACTGCGGATGGGCAGGCACACATGTAAGGAGAGGGTGACCATACAGTACTTTGGCAGGAGAGCGACCAGACTGGTTGGGTGTGTTTCTTAACTAAAGGAGACCACTATCGAAATCCTCGCAGTCAATGTTTCCTGTGGGGGCCGTTTTGAGGATCAAGTGCTTGACAGCCTTGATGGCGGCCTCAGCGTGTCCATTAGACTCTGGGTAATGTGGCGACGAGGTTATGTGGTGTACACCCCAACATTCTGTGAAGTCAGCAAATTCCTTGCTGGTAAACTGAGGTTCTCCATCGGTGTGCAGGCGCAAGGGAACATCTATTAGGGCTTGTGCCTTGTATGATAAGGCGCCCTATGAGGTAATGTTAGACTTGCGATAATCATACGCTAAGTCGGTTGGTATTGCACTTCCATCTTCAATGGAGTGTTTGGGGGTTTGTAGATCACTTACGAAGTCGGGATTATGACGATGATGTGTTAAACTCATGGTGAGGAGGTTCTTGTAGAAAACACGAAGTATAAAAATAGATATATTCTTCTGAAGTTTTACATGCTGAAGATCAGATATGATTGTACAAGTCTTCTAATAACGATAGCTTGATCGCTTCTGCCAATGATGATGGCTACTTCTGTTCTCTCTACATGATAAAGCTTAGGTAAAGAGATACAGGTCTTCTAATGACGATAGCTAACTCTGTTCTGCCTGTCTACCATCTCTGTTACAAGTTATGAAGGAACAGACAGTAGTTCGAACATATGAACATACATACAAATGACATAGTTTCATACGAAGACACAATCAAAATGAGACACACTACAGATCACGTAGGCCGTTTGAATTATAGGTCGGGGGTAGTTTGTCTCAAGCAGGGGAGCTTGACTAATGTTTATAAACAATTGAATGACTACAGGTGACGGCATGTTATCTTAGCCTACATACTTATTGTATACGTCATCTTTAGCGTCTCTAGTCTGATCACATTCCTGCAAGCAATCTTTTATATATATGGACTAACATTCCATATTTTTATTATGTAAACACTTACATTAGCTCGGTCAGCTACCAAAACCAACTACTGAATATTACTCAAACTTGACTTGCATTTGACTTATAGGAGTGTGATACAGACACTATGTGAATATATATATATATATAAGTAAATAAAAATTCATTGTGTACATGAATTGATTCAAGTAATAAAATATAAAACAATGATATGGTAAATAATAGTGATCACGTGATATAATAATGATACAGTTTTTCAACTTCATCTCATTAAGATACATATGCTACAGAAAATACTAATGTACTCTGATAATTGCATAGAATGAAGATTAACATGATAAAAATAATATTTTAACTGATAAAAAATTTCATATATGAATTGATAAAATTATTAATGTTTATGCTGATTGAGTCGTTGATTTTTATGCTAAATGTTATATATCTGATTCATTAATCAATATACTAACTCATATATAAACGCAGATATTGGTAAGATAGAAGGTAACAGATTGATTATAGGCTACCTGATTTGTTTATGTATACATATATATGGATTCATACTTTTAATAATTATGATTAATATCATGTGCACTTTAATAGATTCCTATTGCGTACACAAAAGCAAATATATTTCGATTTCGTTTGTTAGTTATTTATGATATTATATATAGATTCCTAGTGCGTACACGCAAAAAAAGTATATATTCGATTCCTGTTCTTTATGATCAGTTTATATATATATAGGATACATGACCGAGGTTATACTACTTCACTTTTAACTAGCGTTCGAACAACTTTTTTCGTCCATTACACAGTTCCAGACAACCACCTATAGCCAAATGAAACGGCCTATTTCACAGGGTTAAAACAAGGGGAAAATTTGCCTGGGCGGGTCCAACGTTCTATTTTGCGCTCATACTTATTCTCTGCATCCTAAGCTACACGATTACGTTCGCGATGAATAAAAAAACATCCCCAGCACGAGTCCTTCGCCAGCAAAGTAGAGTTGAATATCCTTCGGGTCGTAATTTGTCGGAAGTATGTCCCTTTTTGTAGTCGATTCCGACAGCCGCCGGAGCGTTCCGCATTAAAACGAGATTAACGACGAGATACGGTGTCGGTCGAAGAAGTCCATGATGGTGCTTATTCCTTTCACATTGTAGGCGGTTGTTACTCGACTGCCGTCGTCCGCAGCGACGAACGATTTTTTCGAAGTTGCGATGTGAAATTCTCGTACTGCAGGATACTGTAACCAGGTTCCATTAATCAGCCTGCAAGTGAAATTATACTTGTCACAAGGGCAAAGTAAATTCAGATGACATCCACATACAGGGGAGGGGAGAGAGCCATTTAGACCAGACTTAACCCACATGAATTCGCTGATATTTTGGAATTCAAAAGAGTCCGCTGTACAAACTTTTTTATCCATGGCATTAACAATGAGTGAACTATTCCAGGTCTGTGATGACTTGTAAAAATATCCATTAATTATAAAAAATAAATAGATATCATTACGAATCTCAATGAAAATTCGATATTACTGGTAGTAAGTTACTAGACGAAGAAGTGGAAAATGGAGCTATTTGTAAGATTGCCAGGCAACATAAGAGTCAAAGAGAATATTAATCATGATTCTGTATTTCTCTATGCTAACTGAAAATTAAGTTGTGATAAAGCTGATCCTATGTGCCCCTAACAAAAGTTTCATATTCATTTTCTCGCGCGCATCCTCTGAGGTTAATTTTAAAAAACTTTATTAATAGGTAGGAGATGCAACGAAAAAAAACCCACTATGTAACTAATTTCTATATAAACTTTGGGTTTTTCAAGAAAATGCGACATTTTCCCATGACTTGATACTTCTAAATGTCTATGAGGTTCAGAAAAAAAAAATGAATTCATTTTGATGTTATAGAAATTCTATTTCCTTATTTTGTTTATTAATTTTAAAATGATTGCAAGTTGCATTGCTCATACCGATCGACACTTGTACCTAACGTCTGCCTTGCCCATGAGAAGTTCGGGCTAAGCATTCCTTTCTCCAGTCAATCTGCTTTGCAAGCGCGAGATGAAGCCTGTGCAAGCAGATATTTGAGGTTAAAGGAAATCAATGCTGATACGGCAATGATGACGTCGTCACTTGGCAGGAGATTGCTCTCAGCCAGCTAAGAGTTACGTTACTTGCTGTAATAAATACGACTTTAGGATAAATTTTTTTTGTTTTTAATACTCGACCCACATGAGAAGAATGTCTGAAAAAAAAACAGTACCAAAATTGAACAATATATTAGTTTCATGTCGGAAATCTGCATAATTGTAAATATGTTAAATTAAATATTCCTTATTCAAACTAATGAAAAAGGTTTCCATACAAATTCTATATATATTATTAGCCCTGTATAAGATTCATATAGGATTATTCCATAGATAACATTTTCACTTCTAGACTTCCTGACTTTAAAATATCTTTTATTTTATTTTTATTTATTTATTTATTTTATTATTATTATTTTTTTTTTTTTTTTTTTTTTTCATTACTACGAATATAAATCACCGGGACAGACAATCATGTCAGTAGGTTTTTGGATATGTATTTGAACTTTTAGCTTATTTGTCATTACTAAATATATACGCATATATATTTGGATATTTAATTAATCTATGGTTTACGTTTTGCTTATTGATTTTATCGTGATTCCTTTTTTATTATAATTTGTAACCTTTCCGACTTCTTACGGAGTGTATTTATATTGACTCCACTTGTATCCATATTTATTTTATTTTTTTATATTTATTTATTTATATTTTTTTATATATATTTGTTTGATAAATTAATGGTTGGCTTGAATATGTGGACAAGTGTTCTAGCGGCGTACCGTATAAGGCTACTTGCGGCATCAATTCTATAGATACAAGATATAAATGATAAAGGTATTTAAAACCGCGAGAACCGCTATAATCCAGTTCGGATCCAATATCACGAGTTGTAACTCGTAGACATTGACACTTCCTATTTAATTATCAGTTATTCTACCAAACCGATTGACTCTGGGTGATAAAATATATTATTGGTTTTCTTAATGGAAAGGAATTCACACCACGTTTTATGGAGATTATTATGATTTACACCACCCGAGTCAGATTATCATGTGTTGAATTCCATGTTTACTGATTTAGCACTCATAAATATTCCTAATGCACTCAATTGCGGTGTTTGTTTTTTAGTGCTATTACTTCTATATAACGTGTCAAGGAACTATTAACACTAAGAAGTGTTATTCCTCTGTCAGACTCGTAACTCTGTTAATAATTCTAAGTATATTCTTTCAAGATTGATTTGGCACAGGATAGGCCCTAAACTGACAGGTGTCTTAGTGTATCCCTGTTTTCATGACACGGGTTCAATTAGTATGTGCTTTTTTATATCTGTAAGCATTGTAGGCCAGTAAAACAGTGATTTAGCTTTCTGTGACATAGTAGGGAACCCTGGATGACGGAATGCAACCAGTTTATGACGATTGGTATGAAAGAGATTATTATTACTACCTGGTCGTTAGTCATCTGCTGTGTTCTTCGGGTTTTCCTCGTCACGGACCTACATATAATATTACATTTGATTACATTATTCTGATACACATACTTTAAATATATTTTTGCTTTAGGGTTTCTGCTCGAAGTGTTTATTGGTTTGCTTAGCCGCTGACCCTGTTTCCGTTCGAAGTGTTTATTGGTTTTGCTTAGCTGCTGACCTTGTTTCCGTTCGAAGTGTTTATTGTTTGGCGTTTATTGTTTTGCTTATCACTGTTGACACTTGCTTTGTTCAGTTTGTAACAGTTCTGCGCTCCAACCCAGATATTCAATGGTCGCGATCTGATTCTTGGGTTAAGGAATTTTCTTGTTTAGATACGGTTTTTTAAACAATAGGCACGGAGTTTCTATATCTTTTAGTCTAATTAATGGTTCTTTGCTGTATGGTGCGGGATTGCGGGATAATGCGTCAGCTATGATATTTGCTTTCCCAGGTAGATATCTTATCTTGGCTCCAAAGACCTGAATGATCATTTGTCACCGAGTTCCTTTTGGACTGTGATTAAAGCCTTTGAAAAATTCGGTAAAGGACTCATGTTCAGTAAGGACTTTATCAGGATAGCCATAGATTATGAACTTAAAATGTACTAGTGAGTTAAAGATACCTAGCCCTTCCTTGCTTATTACTGCATATTTACTTCAGAGGGGCTTTAGTTTACGTGAATAAAAAGCTATAGGAAAGAACTGTTTATCATATTGCTGAAGTAGTATCCCTCTTACCCCTTGGTCTGAGGCGTCTGTTGCAATAAAAAAAAAAATTCCTTATTTAAATCAGGGATTTTTAAGTTAGGTAAGCTGCATTATTCCGCTTTTAAGATATCGAACGCCTGTTGATGCTTTTTAGACCATAATCAATCTACGCTCTTCTTCGTAAGATGCTTGTTAAAGGAGCTGTCATGATTGAAGAGTTACATATTTGCAATATGATTGTAATACCCACTACAGCGCAAAAGTGCTGTATCCCCCTTTTACGTTAATAAGTACGGAAAGTTATGAATAGCCGGCACCTTACCATGGGACTACTTTAAGACCTTGACTAGACACATAAAACCTAGATAAACATGTTCGTTTTTTTTTTAAAACTCACATTTAGATATTTTACTCTGAGATTATTTGTCTTTGTCTCTGTAGCACTAGCTCTAGTTTATGTGAATGTACTTCTAAGGTATTAGAAAAGATTATAAGACCAACCAATAGGCATGTAGGGTATCCCCTAAAAGTCTCCAAACACTATATTGTAATTGGGGCGCAACGTAAGCCGGAGGCATACGTAAAAATTGATAATGTCCCCTGAGTGTGCTGAAAACGTGTATGAGGTACAATCACTTAGGTAATGGTATCTGGTAAAAGCATTTAAGTAAGTCCAAGCTGGTGAAAAATTTATTCTAACCTAACAGAGATAAGACGTCGTCGCTACATGGCACTGGAAACTATCGGGAGTCGTTTCCTTGTTTAAGCGACAGAAATCTACGCAGATACGCCAAGTCCGTCTTTTATGGCATGACGTTTTGAGGGAAAATTATATGGGCTATTTGATTTCCTAATGGCTCCTATTTCTAACATATTTCAACTTCGTCATTTATCTCTATTTTGAAATTGCAGTGAGAGTCTATACGAAGGTACGTATATAGTTTTATGTTTGTCCTTAGACCGTATTTTGTGTTAAATTACATCCGTTTTTCCCAGAGATCACTCGCTAGTGGAGAAACTTCCTGGTATTCAGGTAAAAGATAAAAAAAAAAAAAAAATTTCTGCTGAATCACCTCTGCTTGAATGACTTTACTGATATTACTTTAGATAGATTATCAGAGAGATTCATCCACGACTGGTTGGGCGGGATTAAAAAGAAAATTAGCAACAATAAAAGAAATGCGTATTTATTATGTATAGGTTTTTGTGGATTACTATATTAACTTGTTTGCAGCGAGTCAACCGTGTCTAGGGCTTTGTTCGCGGAAATCGTTATATTTCAGAGTGTCGGGAAGGATTAAAATTTCATTTCCCAGCAAAGTCTTTTTTACACGCACTAAGACACTCGAGGGTGCATGCTTCTCGAGATTTTGCGTGCAAAGTGCGACTGCGGTTGTGGGAGAATTCTGTTGGGTCATTTGAACAATGTTACGATTTATGAGACAAATGTATAGTTCCTTTATATAAGTTATTATTTGATTAACTGTCTCATTTTTGTTCAAACGGATTTTAATATGTTTGAAGGTTTATAGGATTTCCCTTTGATAAACACGCCTTATTTTGCAGGATGTAAGATAATATTTTGTGTATCCCTAATGGATATCTTACAATTACACTAGATACAGATCAATGTTTTTTATAACTATAGAGGTATCTGTAAACGCTCGCTTATCCGGACTTCTCATTAGGGAAGTTCGAACAACAGACGGTGAGTCCGTAAATACAAGATATTACGTGTACTAAGAAATAAAACAAGATATTCTAATTTTTACGGCGCGTACAGTTGGGCATTAATCCACCAGTAATTTAATTATAACTTAATGTATTAAATATTAAAACGAAAACCTGCTCTGATTACTTTATACAGTCGTGTGTTTCATAGGAAAAATCCTTTTTAATTCAAAAAGATATTGGCATGTATAAGAACCAACATCGCTTTTCCACTCTGCTAGAGTCGCTTATTGTGTGGAATTTGCTATGCTTTGAACACTCGGCAGATTTAACTAACCTTGACCGCTTGACTAGGTGACACAGTCACCGAGTTTGCTTGTTTGATCTAACGGGCTACTGTTTCTATTTCTTTTGTAATAATTAGGATCCTTCTCTTTATTACCATCGGCAACGTATTGTGTGTTTTTAGCATTATGTTGCTGGTTACGTATAAAGCAATGAATGACGAACTATTAGGAACTGAGCGATTACTAATAAAGACAAGTTATCACTACTGCATTCAATATTAACTGTTTGTACTTCATTCTTTGCTAAAATTTGAAATAGTGAGGGATCCTGGTCAGCACATTTAGCCTGATGAAAGTTTTTTACAGACATGTTATTCCTTGCAATCCAGCCATATTTTTAAAGTTAAGTTGAGTCATTGAGGTTCGATATTTTATATAACTCAAAAAACTCATGGCTAAAACTGCGAGCGGGACTTGCAAAGGAGCATTTATTGTCATGACCCCAAATAGTGTTACCTCTAATTTATCTAGATTTGTACAGGTGTTCCACTTGTTTTTGTGTGTTTTCTAATCACTGACGGTGCTAACGACCTATCCATGCATCTGTATAAATACAGACGTCCACTGCGTAAACGCATATTCACTGTTTAATATAATTGTTACGTAAGGGATTAATAATCACCCAAAATGATAAAATTAACATAGTATATGATTATGATATTTCAGTAGAACTTCTGGAAACAGACACTCAAAGATAAAAAACTCGCAGTAGCGAAATCTCAATGATGTAGATAATTTCTGTAAAAAAGTAAGATTAAGAATGTCTCGTAACTTCAGCCACAGGAATAACGAAATTCGACCTGCAAAGGAAACACTCAAAGTTACTCCAAATGAATAAAAAATTGTACTTAGCTTGCTTTTGTGGGAAGTCGCGTGTTCCGATAACGACACACGGCCTTGTCCTCCTTCTCTATTTAGCGGATGACCTGGTTTGGCTTCAGTTTCCCCGTGCGCGTTGTTTCGATGATTCGAGCCCTTGAAAGATCCGATGCTGCAGACGCGTTCGGTTTGTTTCTTGAAGTGCCGGAAACACTCACTAACGATGTTTTCTTGAATGATTCTAATGAAGGACGAAGCTTACGTTGCCGTAGGAAAAGGACACATCGGTTTTGTTTCTTGAAGTTATTCACTAAACGATGATACTAAGTTGCTTGAAGAATCTGTTGCTTTCGTCGTCGTTGAAGAGTTCTTATTGTTTTCTGAAGTCGCTCACTAACGATGATACTAGGTTGCTTGAAGAATCTGCTGCTTCCGTCGTCGTTGACTTCTTATGATACATGATTTATTATTCTTGGGTTTTTTTCTTCGTAGGACGTTGTAGAGTTCTTCTGGTACGCTGCCACCAATATTAGGGCTTGTGCCTTGTATGATAAGGCGCCCTATGAGGTAATGTTAGACTTGCGATAATCATACGCTAAGTCGGTTGGTATTGCACTTCCATCTTCAATGGAGTGTTTGGGGGTTTGTAGATCACTTACGAAGTCGGGATTATGACGATGATGTGTTAAACTCATGGTGAGGAGGTTCTTGTAGAAAACACGAAGTATAAAAATAGATATATTCTTCTGAAGTTTTACATGCTGAAGATCAGATATGATTGTACAAGTCTTCTAATAACGATAGCTTGATCGCTTCTGCCAATGATGATGGCTACTTCTGTTCTCTCTACATGATAAAGCTTAGGTAAAGAGATACAGGTCTTCTAATGACGATAGCTAACTCTGTTCTGCCTGTCTACCATCTCTGTTACAAGTTATGAAGGAACAGACAGTAGTTCGAACATATGAACATACATACAAATGACATAGTTTCATACGAACACACAATCAAAATGAGACACGCTACAGATCACGTAGGCCGTTTGAATTATAGGTCGGGGTAGTTGTCTCAAGCAGGGAGCTTGGACTAATGTTTATAAACAATTGAATGACTACAGGTGACGGCATGTTATCTTAGCCTACATACTTATTGTATACGTCATCTTTAGCGTCTCTAGTCTGATCACATTCCTGCAAGCAATCTTTTATATATATGGACTAACATTCCATATTTTTATTATGTAAACACTTACACATCCACCTCTGAAGTAGCGGCAGAAGTGCCGTATGGTCGAGGAGGCAGCAGTGTCGCCCTTGCAAGGGACAACCACAGGCCAGCCAGAGAGGTGGTCGGCGACTACAAGAAAGGACTTCCCAGCTACCTGGAAGAAATCTGCCGATACTGACTCAAAGGGTCTGGATGGATGGCCGTCGTTGTGGAGAGGCTCCTGTTGTTGGCTGGGACGCAGAACTTGGCACTGCTCGCAGGCAGCGACTGTGTTGGCAATGTCCGAGTCTATCCCAGCCCAGAAGACGGTTTGTCGGGCCTGATGTTTGGTAGCTTCGACACCACAGTAACTATCATGGAGTTTGGCGAGTATGTGGCTACGTAGAGCTGCAGGAACTAGTATTCTTGCCCCATAGAGCACGAGGTTGCCGTTAGTACAGAGGGTTTCTCGTAGCTTCCAGTACGGTGATAAGGATGCATGTAGGTCGTACCGGTTTGTGGGAAACCCAGAGTTGATGCAATCGCGAAGGCGAATGTAGGTGGGGTCGGCCTATGCTGCTATCGACATGTCCTGTAGGGTTCGGTCGGCATCAATGGTTGGGGCATCCTTTTCCTGGGAAGCTGTTATAGCATTGATGACAAACCTGACGTGTGCCGTTACCTCGGCACAGCCAGTCATATCCTCAGAGGTGGGGTAGCTAACTGGTGCACGAGAAAGTGCATCTGGGATGCATAGAGACTTGCCAGAGCACCACACTGCAGTAAACTGGTATTGCGACATGCACTCCTTTATTTGCTGGAGCCGTGGGTTTTCAACCATGTCCAGCGTGTAGCTGTTGATGATGGGCACCAATGGGCGATGGTCAGTTTGCAGGGTAAAGGTTAGCAGTCCTTTCAGGTATAGGCAGCACTTTGTGAGGGTCAAAAATACTGCAAGCATCTCCAGTTCAATAGTTGCATACCTTGTTTCGGCGTCTGCGAGAAAGCGGGATCCACACTGGACTACTCGGAGATGTCCAGATCCATGGTCCTGGTGGAGAGCGTAGCCTATCCCGTAGAGGCGAGATGCATCGGTCTGGAGAATGGTCGGCAGGGTTGGGTCCAAAGATGCAAGAACAGGCGGGCTTGAAAGTGCTTGTTTCACATGTTTGAAGGCCTGGTCATGGTCAGGTGTCCAAAGAAAAGAGCGCTTGGGGCTCATGAGTGGTCGAAGGGCCTGTTCAGTCAGGGTGATATCTGGGGTAAACTCTGCCAACTGGTTTACTAATCCCATGAAGGAACGTAAGTCTGTCAGGTTGGATGGTGTAGGGAAGTCTTGCAGAGCAGCAACTCGTCCTAGGTTAGCGGCGATTCCTTCTTCGGAAAGGGTGATGCCACAGAAATTCACTCTGGTCTCTGCCACTGTGAACTTTTCTTTGTTGAGAGGGATGCCATTTTTGCAGCAGCGGGCGAGTAGTTCGTGGATTCTGTGGTAGTGTGTCAGTAGGTCATCGTCGAAGATGAGAATGTCATCAACAACCTTGAAACACTTCTTCATGCCTTGGAGAGCTAGGTCGCCGCGGTAACAATAGGCATCACCAGTGGTCGCGAAACCCATAGGTCCCCGGCAATACTGGAAGCGTCCATAAGGCGTAATGAAAGTGGTGAGGTGGTGGTCCTCTTCTGCTAGCTCCATCTGCCAGTAGCCGTGTAGAGTGTCCGCGGTGGTGAAGAACTTGGCGGTGGAGTCGACAGCACGGACAGCAGTTAAGGGCATGGACAAAGGGTGGGCTGGACGGGAGACTTGTGCGGTCAGCTTCATGAGATCCACTGTGATTCGAACTCCCTTGGCCTTAGGGACGACGACTAGAGGGTGGTACCATTCCGATGGCTCATCTCCACAAGGCTTAATGATTCCCTGTTGTACCATGGAGTCTAGTTCATTCCTTACAGGCTTGCGGATGGTGAAAGGGACCGCGTCTTCCTTAAGGTGGATTTTCATGGGAGGGCCTGCCATCGGCCTCAGTGGAGCTGCTTTAAGGTCTTCCTTTGACACGAGTACGTCCTGAAAGTTGTGTAAGAAATATTCTCGGGCCTCAGCAGGGGTCGTGTCAGCATGCAGGGGTAGCTCCTTGCATTGATTCACGTGGGTGACTTGTAGGATGGGCCGCAGAAAGCCTGGCGGGATGATGGCCAGCTCCTTGCAGAGTGCATAGGAAAGGAGTGGCATCTGAACGCGTTCATGGACTTGAATCGTGGCAAGGCAGGACCATTTGGCCGAGAACAAGGTAGCCTTGAGGGTTCCTAAAGCCGGTGTCATCTTTGACCCATCTGCCGTGAGTGTCACTGATGTGGCAGGAGGCTGTAGCTTAGACCTGGGAATATGGAGGAGTTCCAAGTGCAGGGGGCCCATCACTGATACATCAGCTCCTGTGTCAGGCAGCATCATTATCTTCGATGTCTCACTCCTGTAGGTGAGGGCAATGGATATAGGTGATGGTGAGGAGTCAATTGATGAAGAAGGGGTCTCGACCTTGCAACAATTAGAGGGCTTTCCTAGAAGGGGGCGTGGCATTGGTCGGGCCACCCTGCTTGGCATTCATCTGCTGACGGCAGTACTTGTCATAGTGGCCCACTCAGCCACAGTGTCTGCATGTGGCCTTGTTGGCGGGGCACTTTGGGGTCCTGCGCCAGTGTCCTTTGCAGCCACAGTTTACACATACACTGTCGCTGGCTGGGCACTTTCCTGTTGAGCTGTGCTTCCTTGTGCAGGAAGGACATAAAGCATCCTTGTTAGGGGTTGGTAACGAGGTAGAACCCCTGTTGCCATGTCCTTTGATTTTTTTATACGTGGAGATGGAACACAATTTAGAAGGCGGGGCACGTATGGCGGTAGTGGCTGTCCGTGTGGCCTTATAGGAGTGTCATTCATTAACCATGGTGGCCAATGAAGCTGCAGCGTCCAGGGCAGTGAGTTTCTGAGTGAGCTCCTCGTCCTTGACTCCCATGTTGATGATCATCTTCAGCTGAGTCTCCTCCCGCACAGCAGAATAGCCAGGACAGACATCGATTTCCTCTGCTACATGCTTCAGTCGGACGTAAAAGTCGCTGAAGCTTTCCCCTTCCCTCTGCTTGCAGGAGAGTAGGTCCCTGCATCGTAGAGCTTCATTCCGCAGGTTCTTGATGTGTTCCTGGAGAATATTCAAGACCTCGTCAACACTCCGATCCGTGTCTGGTGGTACATTGAGCGTGTGCTCGAGTATTCTTTGGGTCTCCAGGCTGAGGCACATACGAAGCTGTATCATTTGTTTTCTGGTAGGTAATGTCCCTAGGTCCACCATCACACTGTAGCTATCCCAGCGTCTATGCCATTCGCTGAACACTTGGTATGTGGCATCAGGACGTAAGGGCGGCAGGGTCTGGGAAATGGGCTTCTGTGGGGGTGGTGTCTGTGTGACGATGGCACTGAGGATTGTGTGGGAAGTTGTTGTGAGTCCGCTGGTGTTGCTGCTGGGCTGAATTGACGCTAAGTAGCTGCAACAATATGGTGAAACGTTGAGCTTCCTCCTCTCTTCTTAAGTTGTCCTCTTGGCAGCATAGATCCTCTTCATAACGACGCTGTTCCTCTTCATAACGACGTTGTTCTTCCTCTTTCCCTTGTGCAGCCAACTCAGCCTGTCGAGATTCCTCCAGGTACTTGATGAGGAGCCTTAACTCCGTATTTGGAGCTGTGTGAGGCGGTATACTCAGGTGTGATGAGAGCAAAGGTGGGGTTTCCAGCGTTGCAAAACCTGGAAGGGTTCGACGGTCTGTTGGTGAGACTGGGTGTGAAGGCAACTGGCAGGAGTAGTACAGTGGTCAAAGGCTGAATTCCGCAGCAAAGACCAGAAAACTAGGAAACCCATGACATTACACAAAGCATTACACCTAAGAGCAAATACAGACAGACTATACATTACACGGAAGGAAGGAGGGAGAGGACTACTAAGGATAGAGGACTACGTCAACATTGAGAGCAGATCACTAGGGAAATATCTGAAAACCAGTGAAGAATGACTGATAAAAGTAGATGAAGACCCACAAATATATAGACAGGAGAATGGCAAACAAAAAGGAGGAAAGGCACAACAAACCAATGTATGGACAGTATATGAGACAGACTAAAGAACTGGCCAGCAATGAAACATAGAAATGGCTACAGAAGGGAGAACTGAAGAAGAAAACAGAAGGAATGCTAACAGTGGCACAAGATCAGGCTGTAAGAACCAATTATGTTCAAAGACTGATATATGGAAATAACATCTCACCCATATACAGGAAGTGAAATATGAAAAACGAGACCATAAACCATATAGCAAGCTAATGTCCGGCACTTGCACAGAATCAGTACAAAAAAGAGGCATGATTCAGTAGCAAAAGCCGTCCACTGAAGCCTGTGCAAGACACACCAGCTAGCTTGCAGTAAAAAGTGGTTCGAACACCAACATGAGAGTGATAGAAAACTATCTGAAAGTTCCTCTGGGACTATTGTATCAGAACACCAGACGTGATGTTGATTGACGAAATCAAGAAGAAAGTATCACTCATTGATGTCGCAATACCATGGGACACCAGAGTTGATTTGAATGATATGGGTTATGTCAGTGGAAATTATACCCATAATCATAGGTTCACTAGGCACGATCCCAAGATCCCTGAAAAGGAATCTGGAAAAACTAGATGCTGAAGTAGCTCCCGGACTCATGCAGAAGTGTGTTCTACTAAAAACAGCGCACATAATAAGAAAAGTGATGGACTCCTAAGGAGGTAGGATGCAACACGGAACCCCACACTAAAATACCACCCAGTCGAATAAGATAACTGTGACAAAAATAAAAAATAATAATGGTCAAAAACATTATTGAAAATTATATTCGTTAATAACCCCTTCAACAAGAGGAGCAGAAATAACAAAACCATACAACAACAGCATTATTAATCATAAAAAAAATAATAATAATACAGAAATAAACATTCATGCAAAGTTAATATCGTATAACAAGTCATTATGAAATATTTCTAACTCGCATTGGGATAGATTTCACGGATCTGTAATGAAAGGATAGTATCATAATTAGTATAGAGGAATGAGCTATGAAAACTGATCTTGGCAATAACATTTCATCTTCTAAAACATATGGAAAATGTATTGAGAATGTAATCTGGAAAATACATTCATCAGGCATTCATGAAGGCTGATATGTTCTATAAACAGCATATGTCTTTACAAGGTATCCTTATAGGATGTCCTGATTTGTTTGAATTAACTCACATAGCACATCAATAATTTTCTCCCAGGTATCTTCATACCGATGGAGTTTTTTCCGATTCTCGTTCGTCAATTTCTGGGGGAAAATACTCAAGACTTCCTTCTTCTATTTATCAATAAATGGAAGAAGGAAGTCTGCGTATTTTTCCCCAAAAATTGACGAACGAGGATCGGGAAAACTCCTTCGGTATGAAGATAACCGCGAGAAACTTATTGATGCCACTAGAGCAATTGCTTGTAACGAAAATTGTGTGTGTGTGTGTGTGTGTGTGTGTGTGTGTGTTTGTGTGTGTGAAGTTTCTCGTAGAATTTGGAACTGACATATAAGCGTATTCAATAAGGAACTATAACTTGGAATATTGTCCCATACATTCGTGATGAACTGCATCAAGTTCCAAAGTAAAACGATTCCACTAATAAATATGAAACGAAACATCGAAGCTTCTTACTTAACAAACTTGATGAATGACATTACATAAAGCGATTGAAAATGGAGCTGAAACATAGACTCTGTTCTGGCATGCTTCCAGCAATTCCTATTTCAATATTCTCTGAGGGCTAAGAGTAGTTAAACATTTTAATGTGCTTTATGACCATCCCTAAAATGCTGTGATATATATACAGTAAATTGGTTTATATCATCCTGACACTTGTGACAGGGTCGCTTTCAGCCAAGGGAATTCAAGCGTATAATGGAATGGAAAATAAAACTTTGGCCAAAGGCCAAGTGCTAGGACCTATAAGGTTATTCAGCGACGAAAGGGAAATTGAGAGTAAAAAGGTTTTAAAGGTGTAACAGGAAGAAATCCTCGCAGTTGTACTATGAAACAGTTACGAAGAGAGTGCGGAAAGTAAGATGGAAGAAAGAGTAAAAGGAACGGAAGGGGTTACAGTTACGGGCCGACGGAACGCTGCGGAGAACCTGAAGTAATGCCTACAGTGCACCAAATGTGGATTTTCCTGGGTGAGCTGACGATTCTTTCAGTTTTATTTGCAGGAGCAATATTGTGCTGGAAATTCTGAACGTTCCTGAGTTTTGCAGGTACAAAATTTCACTTTATTTTTTAAAGTAAGTAGTTAGTGGGGCCAGGTACCCGTGCGGTGAGGCCGGATGCCACGGCCCCAGACGATGTGACTGTACTCTAAAGTAAGTAATCTAACACCGGTTTTTTTTTCTTACTTTCTTTTGCCGAGTTAACTCTCGAAGTTTTTATTTCCTTTTCTTCGTATTTCCTATGTTGTTGTACCTGTCTTGCTTGTCAGAACGTAAGAATTCACAATTCAGTGTTTACCGTAAACTACCAACCGAGCGGTAGTTTTCCCGGATGTCATTTTCACCGGTATCTTACCGTATTCAGCAACGATTTGAAAATGGCCTCTTGGTCTTGTTAGTTAAGTAGTCAGTGAGTAAGGAAAGACCCTCTCCCTCTCTTTCACCCCTCTTTAACCCGTAATACTAATAAATTGGTCGGTCAGGTGTTAAGCACTTACATGGGATTCCGCACCAGTGAAAAGTGCTTGCAGACAACAGACAGGCAGACAGACCAAACTACTGTCTTTTGTAGTAAGATTACATCCTAAATATTTAACATATTTCGTTAATTATCCAGAAATATTTCAGATGTTTGTCAGGCTATTCTTCCACTTCCGAAAAGGAATCATTTTTCCTTTTTCACACGATTAGAAAACTGTTATCGCTATAGAAGTTTTTCTCCATTCTGATGAATTAAATTTGCATGTCCTAGTAATTAAGAGAATTACTCCTCTGTAAATAAACTTCAAAATTCCTCTCAAACTTTGGTGATTTTTAATATATCCAGACTTCTAAATTGGCATGATGGGCAAAGATTGTTATACATAATGCTGACACTTGCGTAGGAGAGAAAAATCAGCTCTGAACCTGGGGTTATTCTAATCTCATCAAATTCTGCTTATAATCAAAACTAGAAACTTGTGAAATAGGCAGCATGTTCAGGGCCATCTGTAGTGCTTAGCTTTTATTTATGATCATCGTGACGACAATCACAAAGAGCGTCTCCAAATTACGCAATAAAGAACTGTATTTTTTACAGTTTTGTTTTTATAATTTTCTCTGGCAGACATGTGTTGAAAACCAAGCTAGAGCTTTACGTGATAAAAGTGAAGATTCCTTCTGCTTCAAGAAATGGCCCAATTGTGTCTAAATCTCGGAACTGATGGCAGATGTTCAAATCACTTGATACGTCTTTAATATTCAATAAACAACTCACGTTTTTTTGTTGTTGTTGTTTGTGTTTTGCAATCAAGCAAGCAAACTCTCTTCAATGATTGAACTTTGATTAAAAGTAGTAAATTTGGAATGTCTGGTTTCACTCGACCATTTAAATAAATGGACGAGAAAACACACTCACTGAGATGCAGACACAGGCGCCTGTCTGCTTTCTGACCTTCCAATTAAAATGGAAGTAAAATCTATCTTGCCACATCCTTTATCATTAAATCCACTCCTCTTCTGTGTGTGTATGTATATGTGTATACATATACCTACACGTATATGTATACACATAGACACAAACACATATATGCATAATATATTTATACAAATACTAGATACATTACATACGTACTATACATACATGTATACATATATATATATATATATATATATATATATATATATATATATATATATATATATATACATTATATATATATATATATATATATATATATATATATATACATATATACATATATATATATACATATATATATATATATATGCTGTTTTATGTTTTGATCAATCTGTCAACTAGAACTCTACTTGGCTTCATTCCCTTCATTTTCAACACAGGTGTATTAGCATCTCAAGTCAGCTCTGGGATCTGCTGATAAATGAACAAGTTATTACTCGGATTAAAACGCGTCGCGCATATAATTATTCATATTTCTCATCATTACCCTTATTCATTTGGTGAACGCTCCCATTAATGGTATTAATACAATAATGTTGTCATATAAACTGTTTGTTTTCGGTTTCTTGTCTATCACATTTGTTTCATTCATTCTTGCGGCTACAAAATCCACTGTTATGCTTTTCAGTAATAAATCTGCTAACTTTCTCTCTGAACACTGCTCCATTAAGGATTAGCCGTTACTTCTAATTATACGTCTACTTACATTTGATAAATTTCTTGATGAATAACTGAAAAGGACGATACAGAGAATGCCGCGAGGACTAGTCGGTACAAAAGAGAGCAGTAAGATTTCTTTTAAGAGTTCCCCATGTCACATAGAAAACGAGGGATCTGCCTGATGAGGTAAATACCTGACCTGATTAACTATACGTAATGAGAGTGAGAGCGTCGACTACTTTCTCATTCCGACAAGCCTTGCACATATACAAACTGCATTGACATTCTTCTTTGAAAAATGCAATCAAAGTCTCCCCCGCCCCCGCCCCGCCCCTTTCTCTCTCTTTTTTAGGATCGGAAGCTTGCTTTTCGTACTTCGATGATACTTCTTAAAATTTCTAAACGTTAAGTATGAGGTAGGTTATTTTTTCTAGTAAAACCAGTAAAGCCAATGGCTGAGAGTATATGACTGTAATTAAGCACTACAACAATTCGTTCTAATTTTGCTCTACTAGTGGAACAAAAAAAAGAAATAAGCATTTTATATATATCTCTTTTTTTCTCAGACAATCATAATATGGCGAGTCTTGACAAAGTCTACTAGGTCGAGATAGACGGTAGACAATTTTTTGTTTATGTATATATATATATATTATATAATGTAGAATCATATAGATATATAAATATATATATATTTTTAGATATATATTATAAATTTATAAATTATATATCATATATATATATATATTATATATAATATATATATATTATTATATATATATAAATTATAGAGACAAAAAAAAAATTATGAAGGAGAAAGAGATCTGTGTAAATGCAATCGAAGTCAACATCGAAACTGTAAGAGCTTATACGCAGGTGGAAACAGCAAAAAAAAAAATAATAAAATAAAATGAGGAGAGACAAAGTGACCAAAAAAAGTGTATAAAGTGAATAAAAGGATAAGCTATACAATTAATCATAGTGCTATGGAAAATAGAGGTTTATATAAAATTGGAAAACTTAACTACAATAAACAAGAGAGAATATAACAAATACCGTAAGAATGATAACACTTAAACGGAATATATAGTAATGATATACGTATATAGTAATGGTTACAAAACCAACTTGAACGAATAGTGTAGAGGTTGTCACTGTATTCAAACATCAATGATTATAAAACTTCTGTAGAATTTGCATAGCTCTGAGTTATATGAAATCTAGCAAACAAGGAGCACGATGACCCGTAGGAGGGTAGTGCCGTCAGTGCACCGCACGGGGCACTGTGGGCATTGCCTAACGTCCCTTTCATTCCACTTCATGTGCCTCAATTCAGATTCTCTTCTTTATCTTTCATGTTGTTATCCAACTTCTCGTAACAATTTTTTTTTTTTTAGTGCAAGTACGAGGTTTTCCTCCTGTTACCCCTTTCAAACCTTTCTACTCTCTATTTCCCTTTGAGTGCCGAATGGCCCCATAGGTCCCAGCACTGAGTATATGACCTACATTTTATATTCCATTTTCAACAAAGATGACTTTGAAGACCCGTTCCATTTCTAGAGTGCCAGATATGGCATTACTGAATAATCTGTTTCAGTGATTGAAGACAACTGCTACTTAACTTTTGTGGCGCGAGTGTGTACACTTCCCCCCCCCATCCCCACCCCCGCCCCTGCCCCCTTTAGTGGTAAGGAAATCAGACAGACTCGCTTCTTATCCCACGAGGCACCCACCACCAGCGGGATGGGTTAGGCCTGTATGTCTGCTAATTGAATTGCTCCTCTCTTATGAGCCAGAGGGGATTAATAATGTCATGTGTCTTCGCTGATAATATCCAGCATATGGAGGTTTTATCAAATTAAGCTGGAACTAAATTAATATCATGGACGCGGATTAGGAAAGCTTCAATTTCATTCCGAACTGCAGCGACTATGCAGGTATATTACGGTTTATTAGGTTATGTCTGTCATATATATTAAATTTTGACGTAAAAACAGATTTCATACTCACTTATAAATTGTGCACATTAATATGTATGAATATATTTATCAGCCTATCTAGCTGTCTATCCATCTGTTTATCTATACACAGACTCACATATATATATATATATATATTATATTATATATATATATATATATATATATATATATATATATATATATATTATATATATATATGTAAATAAAATCTTCTGTTAAAAGAGGACACGTCTCAAGTATAAAGGGCCCATTAAAACTATATTTCGGTGAACTGAAATATAGTCCTTAGCTATAAACCAGAGTATTTTAATGGGCCTTTTATACTGAATATATATATATATACAGATAGATAGACAGACAGACAGAAGACAGATGTCTATATAAATTCTGTAACTCACTGCAAAGATTCATTTCCATAGGGTTAAAATGTCATATATGTGGCTGTGAAAATGACAAGAGTATGAAATTGTTATTATATGGAGGAAGGTCTCAGCCCAATAGTTACTAAAGTATGGCAGAGAAATTATATGAAAGCTGATACAAGATGTGACCGAGAAGCAGTTCAGGTTTAGACCAGGAGGGGGAAGTGTAGTAAATGGAGGAATATAACCAGGAGAAAAGCAGTATTGAATTTCCAAGTGCTGGAAGAGATGCTGCTGCACAGGAAGCACCTGATACCTATGGAGTAAGAGTGCACACACTGGACATGAATAGGAACGAACAGTCAGTGAAATTAAAGACAAGGGAAGCAAGAATCAAGGGTACTTCAGGCGACGAAAAGGTTAATAATAAAAAAAAAAAACAGAGAGATTATGGGCTCTGAAATATTTTCCTAATAGGATAAAGGAAGAAATGAAAAGACAATGACTGGAGAAAAATATTTATTGAAAACGAGAACGTCAAAAGACAACGAGAAGAAGGGTTCAAGTTTTCGGTGCTCCTCCATCAATCCCAAGAAGCAGCAGCAGGAGGCAAAGTGGATAGAAGCTGAGGGAGGGAAAACAATAACAGAGGATCAGCGTTGAAACCATAACATAAAGGGGTTGGTTGGGGGGGGGGGGGGGGGGGGGGGGAGCCCCGGAATAACGGGAGGAAGCTCAGAAGAAAATGACTGTGGTAAAGACCGGAAAATGAGGAGGAAAAAATGAGAAGAAATGATGATTCTGTATAAGCAATAACTGCTGTTAAACCCGCCCTGTAACTCTTCATTTGCTCGGTCAGTCGGTCTTCCGGGAAGATTGGAAAGGAGATGTTTACAGATCCAGTTAACACCAGAGGAAAGCTTAAGACTGTGGTAGTCTTTGAAAGCAAGCGATGCAGAAGAAGGGATTCGAGGTGTCATGTCAGGTTGATCTAAACCAGTCTGGGGAAAACGATTTACATCGTATTTTGAATACTAATTCTAATGAGTATTTTCCGAATGCTAATTTTTGCGAGTATTTTATATCCCTAATAAATACAATGAGCAAACTTCTGTGGGCGAATATGGTCCGTTTTCATTCTTAGGAAAAAAACATGATTAGTATTATTTTCAAGGACCGAAGAGATTCTTATTGATTCTTAGCACAGAGTCCATCAACTTCTTTTCTTTCATCAACAATCTGATTCCTTTGTTTTAGGATGCTTGATTTGCACGAAAATAGATTCCAACGTTCAGATGACGACAGAAAACAACGTGAGGGTAAGAAACAAGTTTGGAGAATAATGTTTCTTCTCGTGAATTCTGTTCTCTTTCCTCTTTTGCATTCACTTATTCGACTTCACGGGATCACTGGGACCCGTTTCAAATGACGTCATACCATCAGGGTCCACTGTATGCTTCAATTACCCTAATAATTATCTGCTCGGCACAATTACTTGAACATGAGCTTAACATTATTCTGTGGACCCCACCTTGGAGCCTTCCCCAAGATGATGTATATGGATATAAATTTGGTATAAAAATATTAACGGGAAAAGATAGAAAAAAATATATACAAGGAAATACTAACAGGAAAATATAGAAAAAATATATATAAATAAGGAAATATTACCAGAAATAAAAACGAAAATCTTTGGGTACGAATGCAGTGACCCAGAACCAAATGGGAAAATTTTGTTGCGGTCTGAAGTGGTATAATTAAACTCTGTTCTCAACTTTCGCACCGGCAGCTTAAAACGGAATTCTAGCTTAAAACGGAATTCATTTTGGCATTCATGAGAGCAAATTGCTGCCTGTTTGAAGCTTTCAATTAAGGCCCAGGCAAAGTGCAATCATTAACCTATTAGTAGAGACAGAGGACAAGGTCAAATATACCTTTTGCTGCCTCAAATGTAACAACAGTACTAACAAGATAATTAATAGAACGTTAACTCTTAAAGGGAGCGGTCTTCAGATAGAATTTGTTAACTAATCATTATGCTCCTTCCACAAAAGAGAGAGAGAGAGAGAGAGAGAGAGAGAGAGAGAGAATGTTAGGTCTGACCGACATGGAGCACTAAATCAACATATTTTGATCGCTGAGAGAAGCATTTATTCCTCAGAATTATTTCTGATATTTTTTTGTAAAAAAAAAAAAATAAATAAAAATATAAAAACCTCTTTAAAGGAACGGGAAAATTTTAAAGGAGCTGTCAATCGCCGAGATTCAAAACGTAGATGACTCGTGGTTTCTGGTGGTGACATTTCTTAATTATTTCAATTAAAAGATGATATGGTTCAATGATACTTCGATTTTCAAAAAAATATATCATCCTCGGTTTATAGCTCTTTAAAGAGTTATATGATGGCCTTCATACGTCAAATTTTGAAGAGTACTTTGTTGTCATTAATTAAAAAACACAAACAACATATATATACTTAGAAACTTTGGCCGTTCCATGAAGAAGGATTTTCTTGAACAGTCAATCAATTCTTTTATATTTAAAGATTAAGTTTATAGTGTTTAAGTCACGTTTTCTATATTTTCTTTTGTTTATTTAAAAAAAAAAAATTAAGTAAACACATGAAATCAAGGATCTTCTGTAAATAGTGAACCCCCCAAAGGTTTTAACAATGTATGAATCCACTTTTTCGGTGTCTCGGGATCGCTGTAAAAACATAAACAAAAGACCACAACTACCATAAAGATAATGAGCCACACGAATCATTAGCCCTAGATAACGACCCCTATCTATGAAAGATCCGAAATCGAGCAGAAAAACCAAGTGAAAAGACGACGGCAGAACAGAAAATCAGTCATTCAATACCGAGGTCCTTTTCATGGGATGCAGACCAAACTGCAGCTAAGGGATTCAAATAACGAGGGCGAATGGGCGCATTGGGAGGAGTGATAAATGCCCGCCGGAGGGCGGTGGGCGAGAAAGGTTGCAATAACAATAATGGCCAGTAGACTGGGTCTGTCTGACTGTCTGTCTTTTTGTCTGTTTGTTTGTTTGTTTGCGCGATGGTCTTTCCCTCAAGGCCTCGAACTTGTAAGGTGAAAGTGTGAATTACATGTGGTTCATTAAATCACATTTATTAGAGAATAGTAAATATGGTGAGAAATTTCATCTCAGTAACAGTAAACTTCCATCACCATTTCATGGATACGCACATATATAATATGCATACAGG
>NC_087200.1:15758170-15763170 GCF_015104395.2 Macrobrachium nipponense | reverse complement strand
ACACAAGAAACGAAGAAGCGTGCCACTTGCCTTGCAGAAAGATGTAGCTTTAGCCCTATCTCAGGCACCTGACTGCTCGGATACACTTGTGATTGCTAAAGCAACTAAGATACTGTGGAAGCACACTCCGGATCATCAGTCCAGGTTTGATGGAGCAGACAAAGTCACAGCCGAGATTTGGCTCATCAAAGTAAAAACAGAAAGGAAGGAGCAGGTACACATCGACACTCAAAGGAGAAGTCGCAGTTCTTGGCTTCTGGTCTAAATTCTACATTCAACTCAACTCAGAATCCGAAGGGAGAAACTGACGACAGAACACCGGTGGACGACAACAAAGCAAATCAAGACTGTCGAACAGAGCAGTGAATCACGCTCTTGCCCATGCCATTTGCAGGAAACCGTGTCATGGAGCGCGCCCTACGGAGCACCAGGAATGCCCTTGCTGCCGCAGAGAGAGAGAGAGAGAGAGAGAGAGAGAGAGAAACCTCACGTCTCACTTGAAGGAGGGCAACAGACTTTCCTCTTATGGGAAAAGAAGTTAAAGAGTTGAAAATCTATTAATCAGCAATAGCTTGGCTCCTCATCGAGGCAATTATAATCTCGGAACAGCTTACAAGCATGCAAATCAACTTGTGTGTGTGTGTGTGTGTGTGTGTGAGAGAGAGAGAGAGAGAGAGAGAGAGAGAGAGAGAGAAGATTCATGGGCAATCGATACGATCCTAAGATCCCACCTTGAATGAATAACTGGAGCAATCTGCAGGAAAACTGTCCTTCGGTCAAAGGAAAAAAAAAAGTTCTGGAATCCGCGAGAGAAATTTTGAAAGTCCCGGCAATCCCAAGTCATTACAATTTCATCTGCAAACCGTCGTCGCTTCTATCGTTAAACTTTAACTCTTTGTTAATCGTAAGCAAAGAAAGAAGTTGAAACTAACAAACGGCGTCTTCTACACCTTGACTTAATTCGTGATAAAATGAGAAGATCGCATGACGACTAAGCAGGATGAGAGAAGTCGTGAAGAAAGTGGTTTAAAAGCTTTGTCAACTTCGCCGTAACCCAAAAGCTTATTATTTGCACTTGAGTATGCGCTGAAGTGCAATAGTTAGGTGTGATGACAAATTTTTGACAATTTCGTCTAATGGCCAAATTTTCTTCAAAAAACATTACGACCCTGCCATCTGAGCCTTTAAATTTCTCAACTCCCACGTATGTCTTATTCATTTGTTTTCCGTGAAATGCATCCGTGAACATTTGCATAATGTTACTTGGTCTTTTGTTGTTGATCTAATCGGGAACGTCAGTTCTTAAATGGGACTGTTGGGAGAAACTCAAGTGTATACTAAATAGGAAACAAATAAATTAAATCATTTATCTGTGGCCTATTGGAGAGTCGAGTTCAATCACATCTTCAGAATAAAATCCGTGTTGTCTTGCTTATTTCTTTGTAAGATTATTTTTGCATAGAAGTGACATGTTTACCCTTTAAAAGCTTTCTGATACAACGTTGTGATGAAGGTTAGATTACAAAGGCAATGTTAAATAAAAAAAAGATGCCAGAAAAAATTATTTTAGAAAAACAAATGTTTTAGGGAAAACGCATCTGACGTTGCCATAAAAATGTATGAATGTCAGCAGTTTGTAATAAAACTTTGTAATAAGCTATAAAGCTCACACTAAACGTTAAGGAATAACAATCATGTCGACTTGGAAAAAAAAAAAAAAAAAAAAAAAAGGAAATCGGTGAAGTCATGCCTCCCAAGGATCGATCTAAAGACAAAATAAAAAAATAAAGAAAATTATCTAAACATTAATTGATGGTAAACCATTTCATGAAAAACGTTCTGTATTAAAGGGTTATTTCTGTCAAGACTCCCCCCCCCCCAAAAAAAAAAAAAAAAAAAAAAACTATCACCATTAAAAGTAAGTGGGTGATGTAATAGGCTTTACAATAATGTAAAGTAAAAATAACATTGGATAATGATACCTAACATTATCAAACGGACTTACTCAAAGATAAATAAGCAGAACTTACCTTGTGTCCTCAAAGGTCATCGTAATTGTTGTTGGGACCTTCAAATGTATCTGAAAGAAATTACAAGGTAGAAGTTACTTTTGGGATTTATTCTGCCTTAAAACCATGTGGTACACAGATAGATAGAAGATAGATAGGTAGGTAGGTAGGTAGGAGGTAGGATAATTAGGTGGTAGGGTAGGTAGGTAGGTAGGTATAGACAATTAGATAGATAGAGCCCATGGTTAAATATGCTGTACCTTAATGACTATAGGGACACGAATCTATTTTACAGTAATTTTCAAAGAAACTACATTGAAAGATTACATATTCCCCTTTTATAATCGTTGAAAGTTAAAAGAAAATGGACTACTCAATTTAACAAAAACGAGGGCAATCACTTTCTGAAACAATATGAAAATGAGCGTCTGGAAGGAAATAGTTATTTGAAAATTTACCCGCCACTTAGTTAAGGCAAATGCTTTTAAGTCAGACTCCAAGCTGAACTTTTAAATGGGTCAGAATATTTATTATCCAGGAAGCCAAGACTACCCAACGAATGTTGGCTCATTTTCTAGCTCGCATTTTCTATTTATGAAGAATAGAGCTCATGGAGTTTTTCACTATGAGGCAGATTAAGTGCTGTCGTGTTTCAACTTCGTTACTGACCATTTTATCAATACTAAACTTTACATGTTCAGATATAAGCACCACACACGCATATATATATATATATATATATATATATATATATATATATATATATATATATATATATATATATATATATACATATATACACACACATATATACACACTTATATTAGAGATTTATCAGATGTCTGAAAATGGGAACTGCAGATGCGGATATCAATTTCTTTACATTTGCTGATGTGGATGCGGATATAAATTTTTTAAATTTGCGGATGCAGATGCGGATAAATGATGGCCATACCCTCATGGATGCGGGTGCTTTGCAAATCTAAATAATTTAGATATATTTAATTGTTAAAGACGATTTTCATCCAAATCATTCAAAATTGTGTGTTACTGCATATCATTTGAGGTACTCATTGTAAATACATGCAATTTACTTATCCAGTGAGTTTATCTCCAAAATCCCTTTGAAGTAAGGCCTTCAGCTTAACTCCTTTTCCTTTTGTTTCATGGTTGTAGGTGAAGAGTCTGATCAGACATATCCTTGCTGTAAGTTCATCATCCCCACCCATAACAATCATGGATATATATATATATAATATATATATATATATATATATATATATATATATATATATATATATATATATATATATATATATATATATATATATATATATATATATATATATATATAATTCCAAGCACTAAGGGAGCTTCAGTGCTTAAGATAGTGAATAGAGGGAGCTGAAGTTGTTGGGCAGCAAAATCAAGATCTCCAGGGAATAAATTCGACTAAGCGCAAGGAGCTTTAAGTGAACCACCCTGTGGTAGGGGTGTAAGAATACTACCACCGTAGGTCCTGTTGTAAAAGGCGACTAAAAGGACAGCCGCTAAGTTAAGTATATCTTAGGTTTTACCAAACCACTGAGCTGATTAGCAGCTCTCCTAAGGATGGCGCAAAGGATTAGATATCTTTACGTGGCTAGGAACCAATTGGTCACCTAGCAACGGGACCGACAGCTTATTGTGGGATCCGAACCACATTATGTCGAGAAATGAATTTCTATCACCAGAAATAAATTCCTCTGTTTCGGCGTTGGCCGAGCCGAGAATCGAACTTCGGACCACCGGATTGGTAGCCGAGCGCGAAAACCACTTTCCAACTAGGAACTAGGGCAGCTGCTTCCTTGCAGTCATAGTTTTTTAGTAAAAGGCTAGGCCCACCGCCAATAACTGTGGAAACTGCTGCCTTGCAGGTGGACTTTTTAGTCAAAGGCTAGGTCCACCACCAATAACCGTAAAAACTGCTGCCTTGCACGTGGACTTTTTAGTCAAAGGCTAGGTCCACCACCAATAACCGTAAAAACTGCTGCCTTGCACGTGGACTTTTTAGTCAAAGGCTAGGCCCACCACCAATAACCATGGAAACTGCTGCCTTGCACGTGGACTTTTTAGTCAAAGGCTAGGCCCACCACCAATAACCATGGAAACTGCTGCCTTGCACGTGGACTTTTTAGTCAAAGGCTAGGCCCACCACCAATAACCATGGAAACTGCTGCCTTGCACGTGGACTTTTTAGTCAAAGGTGATGTCCACCGCCAATAACTGTGATGACAGCAAAGGGAAAGCGGTCGTAAAAACCTATTTGCCAAACAATAAACCATGCTTGATGTTGCCAGGAAAGGCGCATCAGGCAACGACTCCTTAGGGTAAGGATAACGGTGGGAAAGAAGAAGAGGAGGAGCTTAAGGTGAAACGGAGAAAACTCCACAGCCGCTTCAAGAAAAAAATAATAGAGAGGTTGGACAGCAAGATGGAGGAAAGGAGGCTGGGATGGAGGCAAAGGAAAGGGCTAAATAGTGGATGCAGTTAGAGCTTGAAAGGAGGCTGCAAATATCCCTTAGTAATGCCTACAGTGCACCACGTGAGAAACATCACAAAGCGCGAAAAACTCGTATACAAAGAAAATGTGTTTTACAGGAGAGAGAGAGAGAGAGAGAGAGAGAGAGAGAGAGAGAGAGAGAGAGAGAGAGAGAGAGCGAGCTGGCTCTGGTTATACAAAATGAGACCACGGGGATTTCAGTGTTCGCGTATTTATCTCATTCTTAAAAAATGATTACTTTCTTTTTAACACCTTATTACGTGCAGCCCTACTACAGAGTGACCGCATGAACATTCAAGATAAAATTCTCCGTTTATGAATCATAAAAGGAAAATGGCTTCGTGTTTATGGCTCACTTATCTTTAACGATCTTTGTAAAATTATTATTATTATTATTATTATTATTATTATTATTATTATTATACATTATTGTACTGGGATGTTCAAGG
>NC_087200.1:15738935-15757670 GCF_015104395.2 Macrobrachium nipponense | reverse complement strand
CCATCTTGCTGTCCAACCTCTCTATTAATTTTTTCTTGAAGCGGCTGTGGAGTTTTCTCCGTTTCACCTTAAGCTCGTCTTCTTCTTCTTTCCCACCGTTGTCCTTATCCTAAGGAGTCGGTTGCCTGATGCGCCTTTCCTGGCAACATCAAGCATGGTTTATTGTTTGGCAAAGGGTTTTTTACGACCGCGTGCCCTTGCTGTCATCAAACACAGTTATTGGCGGTGGACATCGCCTTTGACTAAAAAGTCCACCTGCAAGTCATCAGTTTCCACAGTTATTGGCGGTGGGCCTAGCCTTTCACTAAAAGGTAAGACTGCAAGGCAGCAGTTTCCACTGTTGTTGGCGGTGGGCCTAGCCTTTGACTAAAAAGTCCAGGTGCAAGGCAGCAGTTTCCACAGTTGTTTGCGGTGGACCTAGCCTTTGACTAAAAAGTCCACCTGTAAGGCAGCAGTTTCCGCAGTTATTGGCGGTGGGCCTAGCCTTTCACTAAAAGGTAAGACTGCAAGGCAGCAGTTTCCACTGTTGTTGGCGGTGGGCCTAGCCTTTGACTAAAAAGTCCACCTGCAAGGCAGCAGTTTCCACAGTTGTTGGCGGTGGACCTAGCCTTTGACTAAAAAGTCCACCTGTAAGGCAGCAGTTTCCGCAGTTATTGGCGGTGGGCATAGCCTTTTACTAAAAAAACTACGACTGCAAGGCAGCAGTTGCCCTAGTTCCTCGTTGGAAAGTGGTTTTCGCGCTCGGCTACCAATCCGGTGGTCCGAAGTTTGATTCTCGGCTCGGCCAACGCCGAAACAGAGGAATTTATTTCTGGTGATAGAAATTCATTTCTCGGCATAATGTGGTTCGGATCCCACAATAAGCTGTAGGTCCCGTTGCTAGGTGACCAATTGGTTCCTAGCCACGTAAAGATATCTAATCCTTGGGGCCAGCCTTAGGAGAGCTGCTAATCAGCTCAGTGGTTTGGTAAAACCTAAGATATACTTAACTTAGCGGCTGTCCTTTTAGTCGCCTTTTACAACAGGACCTACGGTGGTGGTATACTTACACCCCTACCACAGGTTGGTTCACTTAA
Source organism: Macrobrachium nipponense (assembly GCF_015104395.2). Taxonomy (NCBI): domain Eukaryota; kingdom Metazoa; phylum Arthropoda; class Malacostraca; order Decapoda; family Palaemonidae; genus Macrobrachium; species Macrobrachium nipponense. The sequence continues at coordinate 15,756,594 of NC_087200.1, read as the reverse complement.
AGCTCCCGGCGCTTAATCAAATTTATTCCCTGGATTTCTTGATCTTACTGCCCAACAATTCCAGCTCTCTTTTTTCACTATCTTAAACACTGAAGCTCCCTTAGTGCTTGGAATTAGGGTTTGGATATCGTAATTCATTCATGTATATATATATATATATATATATATATATATATATATATATATATATATATATATATATAATATATATATATATAATATATATCCTATGATTGTTATGTGTGTGGATGTTGAACTTACTGCAAGGATATGACTGATCAGACTTTTCACCTACAACCATTAAACAAAAGGAAAAGGAGTTAAGCTGAAGGCCTTACTTCAAAGGGATTTTGGAGATAAACTCACTGGATGACTAAATTACATGTATTTACAATGAGTACCTCAAATGATATGCAGTAACACACAATTTTGAATGATTTGGATGAAAATCGTCTTTAACAATTAAATATATCTAAATTATTTAATTTACAAAGCACCCGCATCCATGAGGGTATGGCCATCATTTATCCGCATCTGCATCCGCAAATTTAAAAGATTTATATCCGCATCCACATAAGCAAATGTAAAGAAATTGATATCCGCATCTGCAGTTCCCATTTTCAGACATCTGATAAATCTCTAATATAAGTGTGTATATATGTGTGTGTATATATATATATATATATATATATATATATATATATATATATATACTATATATATATATATATATATATATATATATATGCGCGTGTGTGGTGCTTATATCTGAACATGTAAAGTTTAGTATTGATAAAATGGTCAGTAACGAAGTTGAAACACGACAGCACTTAATCTGCCTCATAGTGAAAAACTCCATGAGCTCTATTCTTCATAAATAGAAAATGCGAGCTAGAAAATGAGCCAACATTCGTTGGCCAGTCTTGGCTTCCTGGATAATAAATATTCTGCCCCATTTAAAAGTTCAGCTTGGAGTCTGACTTAAAAGCATTTGCCTTAACTAAGTGGCGGGTAAATTTTCAAATAACTATTTCCTTCCAGACGCTCATTTTCATATTGTTTCAGAATGTGATTGCCCGCGTTTTGTTAAATTGAGTAGTCCATTTTCTTTTAACTTTCAACGATTATAAAGGGGGAAGATGAAGGAATAAAGTCATTTTTATGTAATCTTTCAATGTAGTTTCTTTGAAAATTACTGTAAAATAGATTCGTGTCCCCTATGGTCATTAAGGTACAGCATATTTAACCATGGGCTCTATCTATCTAATTGTCTAATTATCTACCTACCTACCTACCTACCTACCTGTCTGTCTGTCTAACTATCTATCTATTTGTGTATCACATGGTTTTAAGGCAGAATAAATCCCAAAAGTAACTTCTACTTTGTAATTTCTTTCAGATACATTTGAAGGTCCCAGCAACAATTACGATGACCTTTGAGGACACAAGGTAAGTTCTGCTTATTAATCTTTGAGTAAGTTAGTTTGATAATGTTAGGTATCATTATTATCCAATGTTATTTTTACTTTACATTATTGTAAAGCCTATTACATCACCCACTTACTTTTAATGGTGATAGTTTTTTTGAGGGATTGGGCTAGTAGGAGGAGCAAACTTTGTAGTATATCAGGAGTCTTGACAGAAATAACCCTTTAATACAGAACGTTTTTCATGAAATGGTTTACCATCAATTAATGTTCAGATAATTTTCTTTATTTTTTTGTTTTGTTTTTAGATCGATCCTTGGGAGGCATGACTTCACCGATTCCCTTTTTTTTTTTTTTTTTTTTTTTTTTTAAAGTTCGACATGATTGTTATTCCTTAACGTTTAGCGTGAGCTTTATAGCTTATTACAAAGTTTTATCACAAACTGCTGACATTCATACATTTTTATGGAAACGTCAGATGCGTTTTCCCTAAAACATTTGTTTTTCTAAAATAATTTCTTCTGGCAATTTTTTACTTTAACATTGCCCTTGTAATCTAACCTTCATCACAACGTTGTATCAGAAAGCTTTTAAAGGGTAAACACGTCACTTCTATGCAAAAATAATCTTACAAAGAAATAAGCAAGATAACACGGATTTTATTCTGAAAATGTGATTGAACTCGACTCTCCAATAGGCCACAGATAAATAATTTAATTTATTTGTTTCCTATTTAGTATACACTTGAGTGTTTCCCAACAGTCCCATTTAAGAACTGACGTTCCCGATCAGATCAACAACAAAAGACCAAGTGACATTATGCAAATGTTCACGGATGCATTTCACGGAAAACAAATGAAAAAGACATACGTGGGAGTTAAGAAATTTAAAGGTTCAGATGGCAAGGTCGTAATATTTTTTGAAGAAAATTTGGCCATTAGACGAAATTGTCAAAAATTTGTCATCACACCTAACAACTACACTTCGGCGCATACTCAAGTGCAAATAATGAGCTTTTGGGTTACGGCGAAGTTGACAAAGCTTTTAAACCACTTTATTTACGACTTCTCTCATCCTGCATAGTCGTCATGCGATCTTCTCATTTTATCACGAATTAAGTCAAGGTGTAGAAGACGCCGTTTGTTAGTTTCAACTTCTTTCTTTGCTTACGAATTAACAGAGACAGTTAAAGTTTAACGATAGAAGCGACGACGGTTTGCAGATGAAATTGTAATGAATTGGGATTGCCGGGACTTTCAAAATTTCTCTCGCGGATTTCAGAACTTTTTTTCCTTTGACTGAAGGAAAGTTTTCCTCCAGATTGCTCCAGTTATTCATTCAAGGTGGGAACTTAGGATGGTATCGATTGCCCGTGAATCTCTCTCTCTCTCTCTCATACACACACACACACAAGTTGATTTGCAAGCTTGTAAGCTGTTCCGAGATTATAATTGCTATATTGCATACCTCACGTGGTATTGCTCAGGGTCATGTTGTTATAAGAGATAAAGAACCAAACAAAAACGTGTTTGCAAGTAAGTATTTTACTCAAGTAAAATACGGCGTAAATACTTACAAGTAAATAAGTTATACTCGGTAATCTTGTGTGTTTCTTTTTCCATCGTGAAAGATAAAAGAATTTTATTTTCTCAGTGGAGGTTCTTTCATTAACGATAAGTAAATCTCGTCGACATTTTTCAAATGATGATTTATCGAGTACCTCGATGAGGAGCCAAGCTATTGCTGATTTATAGATTTTCAACTCTTTAACTTCTTTTCCCATAAGAGGAAAGTCTGTTGCCCTCCTTCAAGTGAGGTTTCTCTCTCTCTCTCTCTCTCTCTCTCTCTCTCTCTCTCTCTCTTTCTCTCTGCGGCAGCAAGGGCATTCCTGGTGCTCCGTGGGGCACGCTCCATGACGCGGCTTCCTGCAAAGGACATGGGCAAGGGCGTGATTCCCTGCTCTGTTCGACAGTCTTGATTTGCTTTGTTGTCGGTAGTTGTGTCCACCGGTGTTCTGTCGTCAGTTTCTCCCTTCGGATTCTGAGTTCAGTTGAGTTGAATGTAGAATTTGACCAGAGGCCAAGAACTGGGACTTATCCTTTGAGTGTTCATGTGTACTTGCTCCTTCCTTTCTGTTTTTACTTTGATGAGCCAAATCTCGGCTGTGACGTTATGTCTGCTCCATGTCCGACCAACCTATTGAACTGGAACAGACTTCGAGGTATGGCATCATCGCTGCATCGTTCGCCAAAGGACCCATCAAACCTAGACTGATGATCCGGAGTCTTCTTCCACAGTATCTTAGCTGCTTTAGCAATCACAAGTGTATCTGAGTAATCAGATGCCTGAGATAGGGCTAAAGTTACATCTTTCTGCAAAGCGAGTGGCACACTTCTTCCTTTCTTGTGTGCTCCTAATAGGCATTTCTGCTAACAGTCGTCCTTTTATTTTCATAACAAGTGTTTGATTCACACACGCAATCTTTCTCGTCTCAAAACCAAGAGTGCTCCATCTCCATCATATCCTATTGTCATTTGTCTTACCTTGACAATGAAATTGCGATCGTACGATTTCCATTACGACGTTCCTGATTGGCTGTTGATAAGCCAATCACAGGGCTGGAAACTCTCAGTCTCTCGAGAGAGTTCACATAGGCAGGATGTATGTTCCACCTCCCCTGAAAGACGTATCCCTCAGGAGAAGTGGAACGTAGATCTTACCCATGTGAACTCTCTAGAGAGACTGAGTGTTTCCAGCCTTGTGGTTGGCTTGTCAATCAAACGCACGGTTGATGTAAATCTCCTATAGTAGAATTTGAATATACCTGAGTATTTCAGTCAATTAATATTGATTCGTAGGGGAACAAACGTCACATTTATTCGTTAGCTTATTTTCAACAAAATGTCCCAATTCCATTCAATCGCTCGTAGCCAGGATTTGGCCATTGCACAGAAAAAGGAGGATTTTCAACCGGCAATATCCGATTATGGCTGTGTTGTTGCGATGTCACTGTCGGTAATAAAGGCGTTATTGGAACCACGTATGACCAAAGTAAGAAAACCATCACTGGAATTGCCAGAGGAATTCTTGTTCTGTGTTTGTCTTTGTTTTTCCAATTTTTGATTGCGGCAAATATGTCGAGTTATCTGTACTTGTTTGGCTTTTTCAGTCATTCGCTCTCTTTGCACAGCTATATGCTAGTGTGTTCGTTTATCCTGTTTTTCTCGTTTATTCTTGAGAGAATTTTGTATTCTTTTTAAACAGCTTTACTATTTTTCTCGTTCATCCTGTAAAAGATTCATTATTACAGTCATCCACTTGATCGGTGCATAAAAGATGATTATTTCGAGACCTGAATTTGCAATTGGGAAACAGAAACTGTAGAGCTGCAGGATGGAATCAAGTTACGTCTAGTTAGTTTCCCGTTAACTGCTCCTGAGGCGCCGGTTTGAATTCACTTGAATTCACTATACCTAATACGACAGAGACGACGCCGAAAATATTGTTTACAAAAGGTTTTCATTACAGTCGGATGTCGACAGGATCAATATGTCTTTCTATTCAAACTTCCGTTTCATGTTGAATTATATTTCTTTTTCTGTTTTTCTTTTTTTTATTCGAATAGATTATTAAAGTTGAATGGGAAACAGACAACAAAATTTCTTTTCTTGATGTTTTAATAATGAGAGACACGACAGAATACGATTTTACCATATACAGAAAACCAACATTCTCACTTTCATACATTCACTACTTTAGCTATCACGACATTGCTATCAAGATAGGTGTAGCCAGCAACTTGTTCTTGAGAGCCTTACGAATTTGTTCCCCAGATTTCCTGGAAAAAGAATTTGAACTAATTCGTAAGAAACTTTATCCGCACGCACACACACATTATATATATATATATATATATATATCTATATATATATATATATATATATATATATATATATATACTATATATATATATATATGTATGTATGTATGTATATATATATATATATATATATATATATATATGTGTGTGTGTGTGTGTGTGTGTGTGTGTGTGTGTGTGATCGACAAGGTTTTCATTCAACCAACGCTTAAGAAGATTTTTCGTCAATTTTTCGTAAGTGTTACGACAAACTGACGAAAAAATCCCCTCCAAACGTCCCCACCGAATTTTTTCGGAAAGTAAGATTAATTGGCTAAGACAAAAAGAGTATTGAACTATTAGAGAATTTTAAAGTAAGTAATCCTAAACTCCCCTACTTGTATGGCCTTCCCAAAACTCACAAAGACAATCTTCCATTCAGACCCATCGTTTCATGTGCCGAAGCTTTCAATTACAAAATTTCTAAATGGTCAGCTGGCCTCCTTTCCCATTTTTTAGGCACTTTTCCTCCTAGTCACCTTAAACATTCGGAAGCTTTTTGTCACAAATTCAGAGAAGCACATATACCACTTCACAACATAAAACTTTTAAGCCTTGACGTAGATTCCCTATTTACAAAAGTACCAATACAGGACGTTCTTCAGTTTTTGAGGGAAAAATTATCCCCCTATTCAGATCATTTCCCATTGGCGCTTGACAAAATAATAAAGTTAGTTGAATTATGTGCATCTAATAACGTATTTTCATTCGGGGAATCATTCTATAAGCAAAAATTCGGGTGTAGTATGGGTAGTCCTTTAAGTCCTGTTTTAGCTAATCTGTACATGGAATACTTTGAAACTACAGTAATAAATGCAATAAAACCCAAAACATGCTGTGGAGTAGATATGTAGATGATATTCTAACATTTTGGGATAATAGGTAGGGCAATTTTAATAAAATCCTTTCAAAATTAAAAGCATTAGACGCCAAGCATCAAATTCAAAGTTGAATGGGAAACAGACAACAAAATTCCTTTTCTTGATGTTTTAATAATCAGAGACACGACAGAATACAAATTTACCATATACAGAAAATCAACGTTCTCACTTTCATACATTCACTACTTTAGCTATCACGACATTGTTATCATGATAGGTGTAGCCAGCAACCTGTTCTTAAGAGCCTCACGAATTTGTTCACCAGATTTCATGGAAAAAGAATTTGAACTAATTCGTAAGCAACTTTTGTCTTTAAAGTATCCTGACCATAAAATTGAGAAAGCTACTCACAAAGCAAACATAATTTTCTACCGACCCCCTCAAAACAAGACCAAAGAGACACCCAACAATAAAATAAAAATTCCTCACCTGGACAGAATTAAGACAGTGACTCAAACCCTCGGAATTTCTAACTCTTTTGCATTTACTTACTCAAACACCCTTAGCCAAATCCCTGATTAACATCCAACAAAAGACATTCCCCAAGGAAACGGGTTTATGAAATCCCATGCCAGGACTGTGACCAATCTTACATTGGATTTACAGGAAAATCACTAACCAAGAGATTAATACAACACAAACGGTTAGTTTGGTATGGACAACAGAACTTAGCTATTTTGAACCATATAAATGAACATAACCATAAAATAAACTGGAATTTGTCACGTATAATTTATAGCAGCAACTGCCGGTACAAGAGTCAAATGATGGAATCGGCCTCAATAAAAGAGAGGCAGGTAATGAACATCTCAAAAGGAGCATGGGATTCAGATGTGATCGACAAGGTTTTCATTCAACCAACGCTTAAGAAGAGATTAAAGGAAGATTATCAGTGGGGGTGACCTAAATTGGCTTACCTGTGGATGGATCTCTTGGTAAAAATACCACCTTTTCTGTAAACTTTTCTCACTCATATACCTGAAGAGAGAGACAGCAGTCTCTGAAATAGAGTACTTTTCTCTCTATATTTTTTGGTGTTTTTATGGGCTCCTTTTATTAGATGGAATTCTGTTATAACAACATTTTTACCAGTCTATATATATATATATATATATATATATTATATATATATATATATATATATATATATTATATATATATATATAATTATATATATATGTATACATACATTATATATACACACATACAAACATACATGCATTCATACATACATGTGCTCTCCTATATGCATATTATATATGTGCGTATCCATGAAATGGTGATGGAAGTTTACTGTTACTGAGATGAAATTTCTCACCATATTTACTATCCTCTAATAAATGTGATTTAATGAACCACATGTAATTCATACACTCACCTTACAAGTTCGAGGCCTTGAGGGAAAGACTATCGCACAAATAAACAGACAAACAGACAGACAGACCCAGTCTACTGGCCATTATTGTTATTGCAACCTTTCTCGCCCACCGCCCTCAGGCGGGCATTTATCGCTCCTCCCAAATGCCCATTCGCCCTCGTTATTTGAATCCCTTAGCTGCAGTTTGGTCTGCATCCCATGAAAAGGACCTCGGTATTGAATGACTGATTTTCTGTTCTGCCGTCGTCTTTTCACTTTGTTTTTCTGCTCGATTTCGGATCTTTCATAGATAGGGGACCCCCAGGGATTTTCGGTGGTCTTTATCTAGGGGTAATAATTAGTGTGGCTCATCACCATTATGATATTTGCAATCTTTTTTTTATGTTTTCACGGCGATCCCGAAACACACCGAAAAAGTGGATTCATACATTGTTAAAACCTTTGAGGGGGGTCACTATTTACAGAAGATCCTTGATTTCATGTGTTTACTTAATTTTTTTGTAAATAAACAAAAGAAAATATAGAAAACGCGACTTAAACACTATAAACTTAATCTTTAAATATTAAAGAATTGATTGACTGTTCAAGAAAATCCTTCTTCATGGAACGGCCAAAGTTCCTATGTATATATATATTGTTTGTGTTTTTTAATTAATGACAACAAAGTACTCTTCAAAATTTGACGTATGAAAGCCATCATATAACTTTAAAGAGCTATAAACCGAGGATGATTTATTTTTTTGAAAATCAAAGTATCATTGAACCATATCATCTTTTAATTGAAATAATTAAGAAATGTCACCACCAGAAACCACGAGTCATCTACGTTTTGAATCTCGGCGATTGACAGCTTCCTTTTAAAGAGGTTTTATTTATTTTTTTTTTTTTACAAAAAAATAACAGAACTTATTCAGAGGAATAAATTTTTCTCTCAGTCATCAAGATATGTTGATTCAGTACTCCATGTCGGTCGGACCTAATACATTCTCTCTCTCTCTCTCTCTCTCTCTCTCTCTCTCTCTCTCTCTCTCTCTTTGTGGAAGGAGAGTAATGATTGGTTAATAAATTCTATTTGAAGACCCCTCCCTTTAAGAGTTAACGTTCTATTAATTATCTTGTTAGTACTGTTGTTACATTTGAGGCAGCAGAAGGTATATTTGACCTTGTCCTCTGTCTCTACTAATAGGTTAATGATTGCACAGTGCCTGGCCCTTAATTGAAAGCTTCAAACAGGCAGCAATTTGCTCTCATGAATGCCAAAATGAATTTCGTTTTAAGCTTGAATTTCGTTTTAAGCTGCCGGTGCGAAAGTTGAGAACAGAGTTTAATTATACCACTTCAGACCGCAACAAAATTTTCCCATTTGGTTCTGGGTCACTGCAGGCGTACCCAAATATTTTAGTTTTTATTTCTGGTAATATTCCCTTATTTATATATATTTCTTCTATATTTTCCTGTTAGTATTTCCTTGTATATATTTTTATCTATATTTTCCTGTTAATATTTTTATACCAAATTTATATCCATATACATCATCTTGGGGAATGCTCCAAGGCAATTAAAACAGTGATAATGATATTTTCGGGGTCCACAGAATAATGTTAAGTTCATGTTTAAGTAATTGGGCCGAGCAGATGATTATTAGGGTAATTGAAGCATACAGTGGGCCTTGGTGGTATGACGTCATTTGAAACGGGTCCCAGTGATCCCGTGAAGCCAAATAAGTGAATGCAAAAGAGGAAAGAGAACAGAATAAATGTGGAACACTGAACACGAATAACTTAACCTGAGAGTTCACGAGAAGAAACATAATTCTCCAAACTTGTTTCTTACCCTTACGTTGTTTTCTGTCGTCATCTGAACGTTGAAATCTATTTTCGTGCAAATCAAGCATCGTTATTCAAAGCAATCAGATTGTTGATGAAAGAAAAGAAGTTGATGGACTCTGTGCTAAGAATCAATAAGAATCTCTTCGGTCCTTGAAAATAATACTAATCATGTTTTTTTCCTAAGAATAAAAATGGACGATATTCCCCCACAGAAGTTTGCTCATTGTATTTATCAGGGATATAAAATACTCGCAAAAATTAGCATTCGGAAAATACTCACTAGAATTAGTATTCAAAATACGATGCAAATCGTTTTCCCCAGACACGTTTAGATCAACCTGACATGACACCTCGAATCCCTTCTTCCGCATCGCTTGCTTTTAAAGACTACCACAGTCTTAAGCTTTCCTCTGGTGTTAACTGGATCTGTAAACATCTTAACATAAGCCTTTCCAGCCTTCCCGGAAGACCGACTAACCAAGCAAATGAAGAGTTACAGGGCGGATTTAACAGCAGCCATTGCTTATGCAGAATCATCATTTCACTCTCATTTTTTCCTCCTCATTTTCCGGTCATTTTCTTCTGAGCTTCCTCCCATTATTCCGGGGCTCCTCCCGCCCCCAACCCCTTTATGTTATGGTTTCAATGCTGATCCTCTGTTATTGTATTCCCTCCCTCTGCTTCCATCCGCTTTGCCTCCTGTTGTTGTTTCGTGGGATTGATGGAGGAGCACCGAAAGCTTGAACCCTTCTTCTCGTTGTCTTTTGACGTTCACGTTTTCGATAAATATTTTTCTCCAGTCATTGTCTTTTCATTTCTTCCTTTATTCTATTATGAAAATATTTCAGATCCCATAATCTTCTCTTTTTTTAATCATTAATCTTTTCTTCGCCTGAACTACCCTTGATTCTTACTTCCCTTGTCTTTAATTCACTGACCATTCCTTCCTATTCATGTCCAGTGTGTACACTCTTATTCCATAGGTAGCAGGTGCTTCCTGTGCAGCAGCATCTCTTCCAGCACTTGGAAATTCAATACTGCTTTTCTCCTGGTCATATTCCTTCATTTACTACACTTCCCCCTCCTGGTCTAAACCTGAACTGCTCCTTCTCGGTCACATCTTGTATCAGCTTTCATATAATTTCTCTACCATACTTTAGTAACTATTGGGCTGAGACCTTCCTCCATATAATAACAATTTCATGCTCTTGTCATTTTCCTAGCCACATATATGACATTTTAACCCTATGGAAATGAATCTTTGCAGTGGGTTACAGGATTTATATACACAACTGTCTTCTGTCGGTCTATCTATCTATCTGTATATATATATATATATATATATATATATATATATATATATAGTATATATATATATATATACATATATATATATATATATATATATATATATATATATATATTATATATATATGTATCAAGCATAAAAGGCCCATTAAAATACTCTGGTTTAAAGCTAAGGACTATATTTCAGTTCACCGAAATATAGTTTTAATGCGCCCTTTATACTTAAGACGTGTTCTGTTTTAACAGAATAAAATGTGCGTGTGCGTATTTGGTTAAACAGATGGATAGATAGATAGATAGATAGGCTGATAAATGTATTCATACATATTAATGCACATAATTTAGAAATGAGAGTGAAATCTCTTTACGTTAAAATTAATATATATGACAGAGTTAGCCTAATAAACCGTAATATACCTGCATAGTCGTTGCAGTTCGGAATGAAATTGAAGCTTTCCTAATCCGCGTCCATGATATTAATTTAGTTCCAGCTTAATTTGATAAAACCTCCATATGCTGGATATTATCAGCGAAGACACATGACATTATTAATCCCCTCTGGCTCATAAGAGAGGAGCAATTCAATTAGCAGACATACAGGCCTAACCCATCCCGCTGGTGGCGGGTGCCTCGTGGAATAAGAAGCGAATCTCTCTGATTTTCTTATACCTACTAAAGGGGGATGGGGCGGGGGGTGGGGATGGTGGGGGGGAGGTGTACACTCGCCAACAAAAGTTAAGTAGCAGTTGTCTTAAATCACTGAAACGTATTATTCAGTAATGCCATATCTGGCACTCTAGAAATGGAACGGGTCTTCAAAGTCATCTTTGTTGAAAATGGAATATAAAATGTAGGTCATATGCTCAGTGCTGGGACCTATGAGGCCATTCGGCACTCGAAGGGAAATAGAGAGTAGAAAGGTTTGAAATGGGTAACAGGAGGAAAACCTCGCAGTTGCACTATAAAAAAAAATTGTTACGAGAGCTTGGATAACAACATGAAAGATAGAGAAGAGAATCTGAATTGAGGCACAGGAAGTGGAATGAAAGGGACGTTAAGTAATGCCCACGGTGCCCCGAGTGCGGTGCACTGACGGCACTACCCTCCTACGGGGCATCGTGCTCCTTGTTTGCTAGATTTCATATAACTCAGAGGTATACAATATCTACAAAAGTTTTATAATCATTGATGTTTGAATAGTGTGACAACCGTTGCACTATTCGATCAAGTTGGTTTTCTAACCATTACTATATACGTATATCATTACTATATATTCTGTTTAAGTGTTATAATTCTTACGGTATTTGTTATATTCTCTCTTGTTTATGGTAGTTAAGTTTTCAAATTTTATAGAAACCTCTATTTTCCATAGCACTATGATTAATTGTATAGCTTATCCTTTTATTCACGTTATACACTTTTTTTGGTCTCTTTGTCTCTCCTTATTTTATTTTGTTATAATTATTTATTATTTTTTTTTTTTTTGCTGTTTCCACCTGCATATAAGCTCTTACAGTTTCGATGTTGACTTCGATTGCATTTACACAGATCTCGAAAAATATACAAATAAATTGTTGACCGTCTCTCTCTCTCTCTCTCTCTCTCTCTCTCTCTCTCTCTCTCATATATATATATATATATATATATATATATATATATATATATATATATATATATATATATATATATATATAAATATATATGTATATAAATATATATATATATATATATATATATATATATATATTATATATATATATATATAAACAAAGAAATTGTCTACCGTCTATCTCGAACTAGTAGACTTTGTCAAGACTCTCCATATTATGATTGTCTGAGAAAAAAAAGAGATATATATATATAAAATGTTACTTTTTTGTTCACAGTAGAGCAAAATTAAAACGAATGGTTGTATTGCTTAATTACAGTCATATACTCTCAGCCATTGGCTTTACTGGTTTTACTAGAAAAAATAACCGACCTCATACTTAACGTTTAGAAATTCTAAGAAGTATCATCGAAGTAAGAAAAGCAAGCTTCCGATCCTAAAAAAAGAGACAGGAAGGGGGGCTTGGGTCGAGAATTTGATTGTATTTTTCAAAGAAGAATGTCAATGCAGTTTGTATATGTGCAAGGCTTGTCGGAATGAGAAAGTAGTCGACGCTCTCACTCTCATTACGTATAGTTAATCAGGTTAGGTATTCACTTCATGAGGCGGATCCCTCGTTTTCTATGTGACATGGGGAACTCTTAAAAGAAGTCTTACTGCTCTCTTTTGTACCGACTAGTCCTCGTGGCATTCTCTGTATCGTCCTTTTCAGTTATTCATCAAGGAATTTATCAAATTTAAGTAGACGTATAATTAGAAGTAACGGCTAATCCTTACTGTAGCAGTGTTCAGAGAGAAAGTTAACATTTATTATTGAAAAACATAATTAATGAAACAAATGTGATAGACAAGAAACCGAAAAAAAAAACAGTTCATATGACATTATTGTATTAATACCGTTAATGGGAGCGTTCACCAAATGAATAAGGGTAATGATGAGAAATATGTATAATTATATGCGCGGCGCGTTTTAATCAGAGTAATAACTAGTTAATTTATCAGAAGATCCCAAAGATGACTTGAGATGCTAATACACCTGTGTTGAAAGTGAAGGGAATGAAGCCAAGTATAGTTCAAGTTGCCAGATTGATCATTACTTCAGGTTCTCCGCAGTGTTCAATCGGCTCGTAGCTGTAACCTCTTTCGTTCCTTTTGCTGTACCTCCGTTCATATTCTCTTTCTTCCATCTTACTTTCCGTACTCTCTTCGTAACTGTTTCATAGTAACAACTGCGAGGATTTCTTCCTGTTTCACCTTTAAAACCTTTTTACTCTCAATTTCCCTCTCGTCGCTGAATAACCTTATAGGTCTTAGCACTTGGCCTTTGGCCTAAGTTTTATTTTCCATTCCATTATAAGCTTGAATTCCCTTGGCTGAAAACGACCCCGACACAAGTGTCAGAATTATATTACGCAATTTATTGTATATATATCACAGCATTTTAGGGATGGTCATAAAGCACATTAAAATGTTAAACTACTCTTAGCCATCAGAGAATATTGAAATAGGAATTGCTGGGAGCATGCCAGAACGGAGTCATTATGTTTCAGCTCCATTTTCAATCGCTTTATGTAATGTCATTCATGAAGTTTGTTAAGTAAGAAGCTTCGATGTTTCGTTTCAGATTCATTAGCGGAATCGTTTTACTATGGAACTTGATGCAGTTCATCACGAATGAATGGGACAATATTCCAAGTTACGGTTCCTCTTAAATACGCTTATATGTCAGTTCCAAATTCTACGAGAAACTACACACAAACACATGCACACACACACACACAAATATCGTTACAAGCCATTGCTTTAGTGGCATCAATAAGTTTCTCGCAGTTATCTTCATACCGAAGGAGTTTTTCCCGATCCTTGTTCGTCAATTTCTGGGGAAAAATACGCAGACTTCCTTCTTCCATTTATTGATAAATAGAAGAAGGAAGTCTTGAGCATTTTCCCCCAGAAATTGACGAACGAGAATCTGAAAAAACTCCTTCGGTATGAAGATACCTGCGAGAAACTTATTGATGTGCTATGTGATTTAATTCAAACAAATCAGGATATCCTATAAGGATACCTTGTAATGACATATGCTGTCTATAGAATATATCAGCCTTCATGAATGCATGATGAATGTATTTTCCAGATTACATTTTCAATACATTTTCCAAATGTTTTAGAAGATGAAATGTTTTTTCAAGATCAATTTTCATAGCTCAATCTTCTATACTAATTGTGATACTATCCTTTCATTACGGATCCCTGGGATCTATTCCGATGTGAGCTAGAAATATTTCAGAATGACTTGTTATATGATATTAACTTTGCGTGAATGTTTATTTCTCAAGTATTAATAATAATTTCTTATGATAAATAATGCAGTTGTTGTATGGTTTTGTTATTTCTACTATTCTTGTTGAAGGGGTTATTATCGAATATCATTTTCATATATGTTTTTGACCATTATTATTATTAATTTTTTTTGTCTGTCACAGTTATCCTATTCCACTGGGTGGTATTTTAGTGTGGGGTTCCGTGTTGCATCCTGCCTCCTTAGGAGTCCATCAGTTTTCTTACTATGTGCACTGTTTCTAGTTGGACGCTGGAGCTACTTCAGCATCTACTTTTTCCAGATTCCTTTTCATGGATCTTGGGATTGTGCCTAGTGATCTTATGGTTATGGGTATAATTTCCACTGGCATATCCCATATCATTCATATTTCTATTTTCAGGTCTTGATAATTATGAATTTTTCTCTCTCTTTCTCATCAACTCTGGTGTCCCATGGTATTGTGACATCAATGAGTGATACTTTCATCTTGATTTCGGTAATCAACATCACGCCAGGTCTATTGCCACGTATCACCGTATCTGTTCTGATACTATAGTCCCATAGGATCTTTGTCAGATAGTTTTCTATTACTCTCTCATGTTGGTGTTCATACCACTTTTTACTGCAAGCTAGCTGGTGTGTCTTGCATAGGCTTCAGTGGAGGGCTTTTGCTACTGAATCATGCCTCTTTTTTTGTACTGGTTCTGTGCAAGTGCCAGACATTCGCTCGCTATGTGGTTTATGGTCTCGTTTTTCATATTGCACTTCCTGCACTTGGGTGAGATGTTATTTCCATCTGTCGTTCTTTGAACATATCCTGTTCTTACAGCTTGATCTTGTGCCGCTGTTAGCATTCGTTCTGTTTCCTTCTTGAGTTCTCCCTTCTGTGGCCATTGCCATGTTTCATTGCTGGCCAGTTCTTTAGTCTGTTTCATATACTGTCCATACATTGGTTTTTTGTGCCATTCCTCCTTTTTGTTTGTCATTCTCCTTTCTCTGTATATTTCTGGGTCTCCATCTACTTTTGTCAGTCCTTATTCACTGGTTTTCAGATATTTCCTCAGTGCTCTGCTCTCGATGTTGATAGTCCTCTATGCTTAGTAGTCCTCTCCCTCCTTCCTTTCATGTAATGTATAGTCTGTCTTTATTTGCTCTTGGGTGTAGTGCTTTGTGTAATGCCATGTGTTTCATAGTTTTCTGGTCTATGCTTGGGAGTTCAGCCTTTGATCACTCCACTACTCCTGTGCTGTATCTGATTACTGGTACTGTCCATGCATTTATGGCTTTTATCATAATTCCGGCGTTGAGTTTTGACCCAGATATTGCCTTAAGTCTCTGCATATATTCTTTCCTGATCGTCCTCCCTTTCTTGGTGATTTATATAATCTCCTAATATTCCCAAGTATTTGTATCCTGTCTCATCTATGTGTTTGGCGTTGTTCCCACCTGGTGGCTTTATCCCTCGAGTCCTTGTCACTTTGCCTACTTGTCTGTTGACCAAGTCACATTTTTCTATTCCAAACGCCATCCTGATGTCCCCAGATACAATCAATGTATCTATTTCCTTAATGATCTTACTGCACAGCTTGAAGTCGTCCGTGAACATCAGATGGTTAATTCTGTTGTCTCCTTAAGTTAGTATTCGGCATCCATCTTCTGTAGTACTTTTGTCATGGGGATCATGGCTACTACGAAGAGTAGCAAGGACAGTGAGTCACCTTGAAAGATCCCTCTCCTGATGTTAACCTCTCCTGGTCTTATGCCAGAGCTTGTAAGTATTGTATTCCACTTGCTCATTGGGTTATTTATAGGAAGCTGAAAGTGTTTCCTGTGTCCCATATATTTTCAGGCATTCTATTAGCAACGTGTGTGGTATCATTGCGAATGCTTTCTTGTAGCCAATCCATGCCATGCTTTGGTTGGTTTTCCTTCTCTTACTGTTATTCATTACCATTTTGCCTATCAGAAGCTTGCCATTTGTGCCCTTACACTTCCTTCTGTAACCTTTCTGTTGGTGGAGGATGATGCCTGTTAGTAACTTCCACATTACTGGTAGGCAGGTGTTAGGCCTATAGTTACTGATATATTTCCCTTGTTCTGTACTAAGGATGCTATCCCTGTGGTCATCCATGTGGGAGCTTGGTGGATTGTGACACAGTGCTATATAGTCTTCTCTGGTTGGTTCTGAATAGTTTGTTCTGTTGGTATCCCTTATTCCTGTTCATGTACCATTGGATGCTATGTTCTTCGGCTTTAAGCCTCTGTTTTATATCTTCTGTTGTTTAGTCCCTTCTCCTACACTTTGTATTTCTTATTCAGTTCCTTCTTTGTTGTCTTGCTTCTTACTCTCTTTTCTGCCATCTCTTTCAGTTTACTCAAGTCAGATTTCAGAACCATGATTTGTTTTTTCAGGCGCCTATTCCAAGGATGTTGCTGTTTAGGTTTCTGTTGGGTTGGTTGTGCTGGTGGTGTTGGTATCCCCTGAATACTGCTGTTAGTCTTACTCCTGCATATGCCAGGTTATTTGTGTCTGTGACTGATGGTGTGTATTATTCTTATTATTTCATTAACTTCAATTGTTTTCTCCCTTAGATTCTTTGTGTTGTAGGCTTTCATGGAGGGGATCTTTGTTCTTTCTGTCTGATCTTTTCCACCAATTCCGACCTCTCTGTTACATCTCCGGTGCTTCTTCATGTGCTGTTGTTTGGTAGCTCATCATTCCTGTCGACATGGTCTTTGGTATCGTCTTAGCTCTTCTTGTCCTTCATTGCTGGGTGTTATTTATCTTTCCTGTTCCTCTCTTTATGTTGTGGAGAGCTAGTTCTTGTTCTATATGTTTCTTACTTGGTCCTCCAGCCTCTGTTCTGTTTGGGGTGTGTTATTTTTCTCATACCATATGTTGACCAACCTTCTTCAGTATCCTCTTTCTGTGGGGTTGCTTCTGCTGTACCAGCTCCATATTTCCTTATTTTCTTCTCTCGTTCA
>NC_087200.1:15713935-15733935 GCF_015104395.2 Macrobrachium nipponense | reverse complement strand
AAAAGGAAATAAAAACTTCGAGAGTTAACTCGGCAAAAAAACGTAAGAAAAAAAGAAACCGGTGTTAGATTACTTACTTTAGAGTAAGTGAAATTTCGTACCTGCAAAACTCGGGAACGTTTGGAATTTCAAGCGCAATATTACACCTGCAAATAAAACTTAAAGTATCGTACATCAGGCTGAAAACAACGACGTTTGCAGTCCTCACACCAGGAGATTCCATATTCGGTGCACTGTAGGCATTACTTCAGGCTCTCCGCAGAGTTCCGTCAGCCCGTAGCTGTAAACACTTTCGTTCCTTTTGATGTACCTCTGTTCATGTTTTCTTTCTTCCATCTTACTTTCCGCACTCTCTTCGTAACTGTTTCATAGTGCAACTGCGAGGATTTCTTCCTGTTTCACCTTTAAAACCTTTTTACTCTCAATTTCCTTTTCGTCGCTGAATAACCTTATAGGTCGTAGCACTTGGCCTTTGGCCTAAGTTTTATAATATTCCATTCCATTATAAGCTTGAATTCCCTTAGTTGAAAACGACTCTGACACAAGTGTCAGAATTATACTACCCAATTTTTTGTAGATATATCACAGCATTTTAGGGATGGTCATAAAGCACATTAAAATGTTAAACTACTCTTAGCCATCAGAGAATATTGAAATAGGAATTGCTGGAAGCATGCCAGAACGGAGTCATTATGTTTCAGCTCCATTTTCAATCGCTTTATGTAATGTCATTCATGAAGTTTGTTAAGTAAGAAGCTTCGATGTTTCGTTTCAGATTCATTAGCGGAATCGTTTTACTATGGAACTTGATGCAGTTCATCACGAATGTATGGGGCAATATTCCAAGTTACAGTTCCTCTTTAAATACGCTTATATGTCAGTTCCAAATTCTACGAGAAACTACATACAAACACAAACACACACACACATGAACACACACACACACACACACACACACACACACACAAATATCGTTACAAGCCATTGCTCTAGTGGCATCAATAAGTTTCTCGCAGTTATCTTCATACCGAACGAGTTTTCCCGATCCTCGTTCGTCAAATACGCAGACTTCCTTCTCCCACTTATTGATAAATAGAAGAAGGAAGTCTCGAGTATTTTACCCCAGAAATTGACGTACGAGAATCGGGAAAAACTCCTTCGGTATGAAGATACCTGCGAGAAACTTATTGATGTGCTATGTGATTTCAAACAAATCAGGATATCCTATAAGGATACTTTGTAATGACATATGCTGTCTATAGAATATATCAGCCTTCATGAATGCCTGATGAATGTATTTTCCAGATTACATTTTCAATACATTTTCCAAATGTTTTAAAAGATGAAATGTTTTTGCAAGATCAATTTTCATGGCTCAATCTTCTATACTAATTGTGATACTATCCTTTCATTACAGATCCCTTGTATCTATTCCGATGTGAGTTAGAAATATTTCAGAATGACTTGTTATATGATATTAACTTTGCGTGAATGTTTATTTCTCAATTATTAATAATAATTTCTTATGATTAATAATGCTGTTGTTGTATGGTTTTGTTATTTCTACTCTTCTTGTTGAAGGGGTTATTATCGACTATCATTTTCATATATGATTTTGACCATTATTATTATTTTTTTTTTTTTTTTTTTTTTTTTTTGTCAGTTATCCTATTCGACTGGGTGGTATTTTAGTGTGGGGTTCTGTGTTGCATCCTGCCTCCCTAGGAGTCCATCAGTTTTCTTACTATGTGCACTGTTTCTAGTAGGACACTCTTCTGCATGAGTCCTGGAGCTACTTCAGCATCTACTTTTTCCAGATTCCTTTTCATGGATCCTGGGATCGTGCCTAGTGATCTTATGGTTATGGGTATAATTTCCACTGGCATATCCCATATCATTCATATTTCTATTTTCAAGTCTTGATAATTGTGAATTTTTCTCTCTCTTTTTCATCAACTCTGGTGTCCCATGGTATTGTGACATCAATGAGTGATACTTTCTTCTTGATTTCGGTAATCAACATCATGCCGGGTCTTTTGCCACGTATCACCGTATCTGTTCTGATACTATAATCCCATAAGATCTTTGTCAGATAGTTTTCTATCACTCTCTCATGTTGGTGTTCGTACCACTTTTTACTGCAAGCTAGCTGGTGTGTCTTGCACAGGCTTCAGTGGAGGGCTTTTGTTACTGAATCTTGCCTCTTTTTTGTACTGGTTCTGTGCAAGTGCCGGACATTCGCTTGCTATGTGGTTTATGGTCTCGTTTTTCATATTGCACTTCCTGCACATGGGTGAGATGTTATTTCCATCTATCGTTCTTTGAACATATCCGGCTCTTACAGCCTGATCTTGTGCCGCTGTTAGCATTCCTTCTGTTTCCTTCTTGAGTTCTCCCTTCTGTAGCCATTGCCATGTTTCATTGCTGGCCAGGTCTTTAGTCTGTCTCATATACTGTCCATATGTAAGACATAGGGTTTTGATTAATAATATATTGTTCGTGCATTCTCTGTAACCTGTGGAATGTGGAGGACAGTGCAGAGTAACGACCTGAGAGTAGCTGATGAATGAGTTTCTGGGGGATGGCGTGAGATAAAAATGCTTAGTTCGTCGAGTCAATGTACGACAGTTTATGAACTCTTCCCAAAGTGCCTTTGTGAAACTAGATGCAGCTAGAACCGCGAGGCGTTGTCGAACTGTGTGTTCGTATGTGCGTGTGCGCCTCTTTCTGTTAAAAGCGTTCATACCCAAGCCTATGGGAGGGATTTTGACAGAGGGCTTCGAGTCATAGGCAAAGATGCGTGGGCATTCGCCGGGGGAGTTTTTTTGTGACAAAGTGTTTAGTGCCCGGTTGGGAATGGGTAAGTGTTACCTTTACTTTAGCCAAAGGGGTGGCTTGTTTGATATCTTGTAAGATGTTCCATTTTATTAACTTTGTCTTTAAACTTGTGTGTGTACTTACCAGAATGTGTTCTGTATCTTTGGCAGATGGTTCTGGATTTCTGTGGGACAGAGTTCCCAGGGAAAGGTGTGACCTTTTGGGTGACTTGACAATGAGTAGTTTTAAGTTAGTCTGTGAGACTGGATTACTTAGTTAATCGACTTAGTTATTATTGTAAATAAACGTTATGTTATGATGCAACTCTCTCATTTTCATTACCTGTTAATGGAGAAAGAGGTGGAGAGAGAGAGAGAGAGAGAGAGACGAGAGAGAGAGAGAGAGATGGGGTGATTGCCGGGAGAGAGAGAGAGAGCCTGTGTGTGGGGGGGTCTGCCTTCCGTTTCGTGTCCACGCTTACCGTATGAAATACATGGAGGTTTCCCATGTAATAGTGGTGGGATAATTCCCCCATATTAATAGTGGTGTCAGCGGTTAAAAAGGGGATATAGAAAGTCTTCTTTCTTTTTCTATGCCTAGGAACGCCAATGTAGAGATGGTTGGCCAGTTAGGAAATAAAAGGGGTAGAGAAAATGTCCGTCCGTGGGATGGGGGGGGATGATAGAAAGATTTTCTATTAGAGTCATCAAATTTGCTCGTACCAAGATTCTTCAGGTGGAGTCGTGAGACAAGCAACTCAGTCTAGTTTGTAAGTGAGTGTTGCTAGTGGTCATCTCACACCAGTCGCGTTTGTATTGTGCCGACGAGATTTACGCGTTTTTACGAAGAATTTCGAGTTCCTTTGTTCCATTATGGAGTGGTGAGTGTTAAACTATGTTTATCAAAAGGAGTGGGTTTTTGTTTAAATATTTCTGGGTTATGGGATTGGTTCAAGAGGTCAAAACAATTTTTTCTTTCCCCATAGTGACGTGTTTTCTTTATTTTGCACTGTTTATAATAGACGTATGCATTCGTCTTTGTTTAAAACATAGGAGTGTATTTTTCTATGCATGGGAACTGTGCTTATATAAGCAGATTTGGCTTAGAGACACAGAGCGGCCACAATTTTAAGGGCTCAGCATATTTCTGCAGAGAGGCGCCTTGCATTGCGAGGGTGTACGGGCATCCCTTGGGAGGGTAGTTGCATGGGTACCACTAGCCTCACTCGTGAGATAGTGCAGGGGATGGGCACTTGTGTATACCTCGGGCTGTTCTGCGCTTGACTGGGGTTGTTCTCAGGGGGGAGAGAAATTTTTTTTGTCTCAGTGTGGGTGAATTCCCCTTTCCTTTTTTTTTTCTTAGTGTTGGAGATGGATTTGGCTTTGACATTGAATGCTAAGACATCAGCTGATTGATTAGTTGATGAAGTGAAATGCCCGTAGAGTCTTTTTTTTTTAGAAAAGAGATTTTTTTTTTCTCTCATTGGATGAAGAGAAAAGGAAATAGAGATTTTTCTTTTCCGAAATGAGGGAAAAGAAAATAGTTAACATGCACGGGATGTTATATGTTTCTTTGTGCCTTGAAAGACACAAATATAAGGGGGATACACAGATTATTTTTTTTTTATTGTGTTGGAGAAATTACTTTGAAATGCGGATGATTGGTGTTGTATCTGTGTTGTGTGGCAATGGTGTTATGTCATGGTGTTGCATGCTGGAGAAATTGTATGTCATAGGATTCAGCAATACTGTTGTATGCTATTTGAATTTCACCCTTTGCGAGAGAATTATTGCTGTGGAGAGTTATTATTATTGTTATTATTAATAATTATTATACTTGAGATGTGTCACGGGAGGTTTGCCTAAGTATAATTATCATTACGGGAGAATTGTTTTACGAGAGATTTGAGATATTTCATGGGAGATTATTCAATAATTATTACAGATAATTATTCAGGGATAATTATTACAATGAATTAATGGGAGAAGTCTTGTGTTAATTATTTGTTCAGTTTTTGTAACTTTGGAGAATATTTCAGTGATTCACGGGGATGAGTTTTTGCTGAATCTTGATGAATCTGACTGAATCTTGGTGATTTTGTGTGGGGATTTTGCTGAATTTTGCTGAATTTTGTGCTGAATTTTTGGAGAATGGACAAGCATTAACTTTGTGTTAATTTTTGTATGATACTGATGATTTTGATGATAGCAATTTTTTGGTGATTTTGTGATAATGATATTTCTGATACTGATTTTTTTTATACTAATACGTGGGTGCCGTAATGCTGTCAAGGGAGGTGAAATCTTTTGTGATTATGGGAAGAACTAACAACACATTGTTTTAGTTTTTTTTCCTTTTTTTTATGAGTTCAGCAGATAATTGCTTGACATCTAGTGAGTTACGGGAGATAGTTAATGGTGCCGATGATTTTTTCTTTTCTCCTTTTTTGGAAGTTAGCCATCGCTGACACAAGTTTTTTTTTTAAAGGTTTTTTTTTTGAACCATGGGTGAATGAAGTTTTAATTTGTTTTTTTCTCTCCAGTTACTTGTGGGAATATTATCTCAGTTCATGACTTAGAGTCATTTAAGAGAAAGTGTTTGTGTTTTAGCTATTTGATGCTATAGAGTAATATAGGGGAGAATTTCTTGCATGTTTTGAATGCATACGTAATGGCACTACATTTTTTCTCTGGATATTTGTGTTCCAGAAATTGTGAGTTTTCTTGCACAATACCTTTGTTGTATTTGTGACAACTTTGTGAGAGATAGGAACTTGGTTAAGTTTTCTAGTGGCCTATGTTGTAGTGCATATGGAGAAGTCTTTGCTTAGACACGGTGAATTTGGAGTTCTGTTATAATGAGTTGTGGCACATTGGTGATTTTTTCTAGAACTTTCTAGACAGTTTTAT
Organism: Macrobrachium nipponense; assembly: GCF_015104395.2. NCBI lineage: Eukaryota > Metazoa > Arthropoda > Malacostraca > Decapoda > Palaemonidae > Macrobrachium > Macrobrachium nipponense. Next base: position 15,728,209 of record NC_087200.1, on the reverse strand, counting down.
TTGCCGAGTTTTTGCCCTTTTTTAGCAGTTATGCTAAACGGAGTGAGTTTTATAGTTTTTACTATAACATTGAGTTATTCTTCTGGAGAATTGGAGTTATAATTGAGATATATTATTATTTGGAGAGATAATTGGAGGTATATATTATTTTGGAGTTATATTTGAGATAATATATGGGAGATATATATTTTTTGGCCAATTTTGATATTTGCCAATGTGGTATGAGCTATGTTTAGTTCAATTATTTTGCAGCCATCTTTGTTGCAAATGGAGACACATATTTGGAGATTATGGGGCAATATTTGGGAGTGTGTGAGTTAGATGCCTTGAGTGCATATTTTTTGGAGATATATTATTTGGAGCCTTGTTTTGTTCCACATGGAGTTATTGTGGAAATAGAGGTAAATATTTTGTATTTGCCGAAATAGAGGTGATTATTCTCTATTCCTGGAGTGGTGTTTTTTTTTCTACTGACATGTGGCTTTGGAGAAATAAGAGAATAATATAAGGGGGTTGGTTATTAACCAAATGGAGGAAATATTTTTATAACCGGAGTGGTGTTATTATTGATATGATGTCTCATAATGGAGTTGGAATTAATCTTGGGCGGGTGACCTTTTTTTTGTGGTTATGGGAGTTTTTTTTCGAGTCAAGAGGAGATTTCTGTGGTTCTCTTTTTTAATTTCGTGTCTATTTAGAGAGAAGTGGCATTACTGCATTACGAGTTATTTGGAGATGTGTGTGCATTTTTTATGATCACAAGTGTGTTATTCTTGGAGAAATATAATTTGGGAAAAGTCATGTTGAGAGAATAAGTCTTCGAGACAAATTTTTGAACACATTAGTCATATCCTGGAGTTAATTCTGTGAAATGTGTCAGTTAGACCTTTTTTCTTGAGAATCATGAGTTTCCAAACTTATGTGTATTACTAGACAAATTAATTTGTGCTGTTGTTTGAACATGCGTCCGCAGGCGATTTTTCTGCTACAGGCGATGTGATGAGCGCTGTGCTGGTGTCTTTTCTTCTGATGGTGATAGATCAGAATTTTTGCAATATCTGGAAATGTTAGCTATAGCATTTCACGAAAGCGCATGTATGAGAGTTGCTTTCTGGCAAATTCCATAACTTTACATGGAGCATTTCTTGGGATAAACGCGGGAGTTATGCATATTATACATGTATTATGTATTTTTGTGATTGGGGAAATCTACTTGTGATTATTTTTTTTTTTATTATTTTTTTCTTCCTTTTCCATATGAGAGATATGATTTGGGGATTGAGCTTAACCCTTAAACGCCGGAGCAGTAAATAAAAAAATGACTCCCGTATGCCGGAGGGGTTTGGAAGTGAGCGCGTAAGCGGAAAAAAGGATTTTTTTCAAAAAAATTTTTTTCATCAGCAGCGCCTTAGTTTTTAAGATTAAGAGTTCATTTTTGGCTCCTTTTTTTGTCATTGCTTGAAGTTTAGTATGCAACCATCAGAAATGAAAAAAGTTATCATTATCATATATAAATAATGCGATATATGATAGCGCAAAAAAACGAAATTTCATATATAATTGTATTCAAATCGCGCTTGGACGCCAAAACGGTTGAGGTAACAAGTTACTTTTTTTTTCGTTGTAATGTGCACTAAATTGCGATCATTTTGATATATAACACATTGTAAAAACAATAAAAGCAACACAGAGAAAATATTATCACAAAATAATGCATGAATTCGTAACGCGCTTAACGTAAACCACTATTTTTTTCAAAAAAATTCACCATAAATCTAAATATTTGTCCTAGAGAACTTCCAATATGTTTCAGAATGAAGACAATGATTGAATATTACTATACTGTAAGAATATTAGCTTACAAATGCAGTTTTCGGCCATATCTGACGAGCTAAAGTTGACCGAATGTCGAATTTTTATATATATATTTTTTTATATGCAATTATTTTCGGAAATAAAAAGAAAGCTACAACTTTCAAATATTTTTCGTTTTATTCTACATGAAATTGCGCACATTTTCATATATAAAACTCTATGAAATGCCTAATATGAAACGGAGCAAATATTCCGAGAATGGGACTTACGCATTTCGGAGATTTGTGGCGGAGAATCCGCGCGCGGAGGGAAGGAAAGTTTTTTTAAAAAATTCACCATAAATTTAAATATTGTGCTAGAGACTTCGAATTTGTTTCACGATGAAGATAAATGACTGAATATTACTAGACTGTAAGAGTTTTATCTTACAATTACGTTTTTCGACCATTTCGGTAGAGTCAATCCATTTTGACCGAACGTGGTTTTTTTTCTATTTATCGTGATTTATATGCAAATATTCGAAAATGAGAATAGCTACAACCTTTCAACTATTATTGTTGTATTATACATGAAATTGCGCACATTTTCATATATAAAACGTTATGTAACGGCTAATTTAAAATGGTGCAAACATTACCACAATCGCACGTATGATTTTTTCGGAAGAGTTACCGCGCTGACGTAAAGAAATGTTATTTTTTTCATAAATTCACCATAAAATCGAAATATTGTGCTAGAGACTTCCAATTTGTTGCAAAATGAAGGTAAATGCTTGAATATTACTAGAATATAGGCGTTTTAGCTTACAATTGCGTTTTTCGACCATTTCGGTAGAGTCAAAATTGACCGAAGGTTGAAAATTTGTCACTTATCATTTTTTATATGAAAATATTTCAAAATTGATAAAAGCTACAACCATGGGTTGTTTTTAGTTTGTATTGTGCATGAAATTGCGCACATTTTCATATATAAAACTTTATGTAACGGCTAATTTAAATGGTGCAAACATTACCACAATCGCATGTATGATTATTTTCGGAAGAGTTACCGCGCGGACGTAAGGAAAAAGTTTTTTCATAAATTCACCATAAATCGAAATATTGTGCTAGACACTTCAATTAGTTGCAAAATTAAGATAAATGATTGAATATTACTAAAATATAAGAGTTTTAGCTTACAATTGCGTTTTTCGACCATTCGGTAGAGTCAAAGTTGACCGAAGGTTGAAATTTTGGCACTTATCGTTATTTATATGAAAATATCTTAAAACTGATAAAAGCTACAATCATGAGTATTTTTTTGTTGTATTCTACATACAAATGCGCACATTTTCATATATAATACTCTATGAACGGCTAATTTTAAAATGGTACAAAAATTATGTCAAGTGACGAAATAATTTCAGAGATGTGTCACAGATACTTTTTAGTGCGGCAAGAAGAAATTCGCGCTTGCGCGCCTGCGTAACGATTGTAAACAAAACAACACCTTGATCCGTGAACTAGCATCCCCAAGGCGCGTGATTCAAGAGTTTTCGGCTGGTAGGCCTAAAAGTATTTTTCCGCGAATTTTAAAAAAACTTTTGTATGTCGACGTAAAATACGTCCAGTCGGCACCCGAGAGACAAAAAATGTCGACGTAAAATACGTCCAGTCGGCGTTTAAGGGTTAAATAACATTTCTTTTTTTTTGGACGGGAGATTTGATTTTACCGGGGAGGTGTAATTTTTCTGGGGTTGCTGTTTACGTAATGGGAGTTTGACATTAAGTCTCATTGTGATTAATTATGAGCAGTAAATGGGGTTTTTGCTGTTAAAAGTAGGAGATTTTTGCTGATTTTGTGGGTTGTTTAGATATTAGCTTGCGAGAATATTTTTGGGTTTGGGTGTTACGTGATTCTTTTCTTTCTTGGGCTTGTTACGAATTTTTTCTTTTTTTTTGTGAGCACATTCGAGTTCGAAATGTGAGTGCAGAATTCCGTGGAGTTGCTGTGATTTCTGAGTTGTGTGTGTGTGCTGATGTGCGAGTTTGGAGAATTGAATTGGAGAACTTGATGTTTCTTTTTCTTAGAGAGTTGTGATACAGATTATCATTTTAGTAGTCATATTTGAGGGAGTTAATTGGGAGACGTTCAGTTAGTATTTCTGACCTTTTGAGATCATTGTTTGATAGAAGTAGTATGTTTGGGTTAATTTTCTTAGATTGACCAAAGACTTGAGCTGACATACTAACGCCCAAAAGTTCCCCGACGCCAGCAAGACGTCCACCAGCCGTGAAGAGAGGTTGCTGCCATGTTGCCCATGGTGATTACAAGTATTTCCATGATGGGTGATCGAGAGAATTCTACAGCGTGTTTTTTGGGGATCTACAAGAAGCCGTGAGAGTCTTCTACGATGAGGGAGGCATTCCGTCTTCCTACCGTTGCTACAGCCTGCTATAGCCTGTTGCTGTCTGTTCAGTTACTTGCAGACAAGCGAAGAGGGATATTCAAGAATCCTAATGCAGAAAATATCAGAGAAAATGCGTTTTGTGTTATTGGGAGATTAAAGCGTGATAAGACTTTATTTTAATATTGCCAGAGACGTGCAGTTTTTCTTATTTTATTTTAAGCCGGCCATGTTTTATATTGTATAAGCAATTCTGCTAGGGCGGGAGCTAGCATATAGGTGCGGCCGAGCAATCTGTAAGACATAGGGTTTTTGATTAATAATATATTGTTCGTGCATTCTCTGTAACCTGTGGAATGTGGAGGACAGTGCAGAGTAACGACCTGAGAGTAGCTGATGATGAGTTTCTGGGGGATGCGTGAGATAAAATGCTTAGTTCGTCGAGTCAATGTACGACAGTTTATGAAACTCTTCCCAAACCAAAGTGCCTTTGTGAAACTAGATGCAGCTAGAACGCGAGGCGTTGTCGAACTGTGTGTTCGTATTGTGCGTGTGCGCCTCTTTCTGTTAAAAGCGTTCATACCCAAGCCTATGGGAGGGATTTTGACAGAGGGCTTCGAGTCATAGGCAAAGATGCCGTGGCATTCGCCGGGGGAGTTTTTGTTTTTTGTGACAAAGTGTTTAGTGCCCGGTTGGGAATGGGTAAGTGTTACCTTTACTTTAGCCAAAGGGGTGGCTTGTTTGATATCTTGTAAGATGTTCCATTTTATTAACTTTGTCTTTAAAACTTGTGTGTGTACTTACCAGAATGTGTTCTGTATCTTTGGCAGATGGTTCTGGATTTCTGTGGGACAGAGTTCCCAGGGAAAGGTGTGACCTTTTGGGTGACTTGACATGAGTAGTTTTAAGTTAGTCGAGACTGATTACTTAGTTAATCGACTTAGTTATTATTGTAAATAAACGTTATGTTATGATGCAACTCTCTCATTTTCATTACCTGTTAGAATGGAGAAAGAGGTGGAGAGAGAGAGAGAGAGAGAGAGAGAGAGAGAGAGAGAGAGAGAGAGATGGGGTGATTGCCGGGAGAGAGAGAGAGAGCCTGTGTGTGGGGGGGTCTGCCTTCCGTTTCGTGTCCACGCTTACCGTATGAAATACATGGAGGTTTCCCATGTAATAGTGGTGGGATAATTCCCCCATATTAATACATACATTGGCTTGTTGTGCCATTCCTCCTTTTTGTTTGTCATTCTCCTGTCTCTGTATATTTCTGGGTCTTCATCTACTTTTATCAGTCCTTATTCACTGGTTTTCAGATATTTCCTCAGTGCTCTGCTCTCGATGTTGATAGTCCTCTATGCTTAGTAGTCCTCTCCCTCCTTCCTTTCGTGTAATGTATAGTCTGCCTGTATTTGCTCTTGGGTGTGGTGCTTTGTGTAATGCCATGTGTTTTATAGTATTCTGGTCTATGCTGCGAAGTTCAGCCTTTGACCACTCCACTACTCCTGTGCTGTATCTGATTACTGGTACTATCCATGCCTTTATGTCTTTTATCATAATTCTGGCGTTAGTTTTGACTCAGGTATTGCCTTAAGTCTCTGCATATATTCTTTCTTGATCGTCCTCCATCTCTTGGTGATTTATATAATCTCCTCCTAATATTCCCAAGTATTTGATACTGTCTCATCTATGTGTTTGATGTTGTTCCCATTTGGTGGCTTTATCCCTCGAGTCCTTGTTACTTTACCTGCTTGTATGTTGACCAAGTCACATTTTTCTATTCCAAACTGCATCCTGATATCCCCAGATACAATCATTGTATCTATTTCCTTAATGATCTTACTGCACAGCTTAAAGTCATCCATGAACATCAGAGGGTTAATTCTGTTGTCTCCTTAAGTTAGTATTCGGCATCCATCTTCTGTAGTACTTTTGTCATGGGGATCATGGCTACTACGAAGAGTAGCGAGGACAGTGAGTCACCTTGAAAGATCCCTCTCCTGATGTTAACCTCTGCTGGTCTTATCCCAGAGCTTGTAAGTATTGTATTCCAGTTGCTCATTGGGTTTTATAGGAAGCTGAAGGGGTTTCCTGTGTCCCATATATTTTCAGGCATTCTATTAGCCCTGTGTGTGGTATCATTGCGAAGGCTTTCTTGTAGCCAATCCATGCCATGCTTTGGTTGGTTTTCCTTCTCTTCCTGCTATTCATTACCATTTTGCCTATCAGGAGCTGGCCTTTTGTGCCCTTACACTTCCTTCTGTAACCTTTCTGTTGGTGGAGGATGATGCCTGTTAGTAACTTCCACATTACTGGTAGGCAGGTGTTAGGCCTATAGCTACTGATATATTTCCCTTGTTCTGTACTAAGGATGCTATCCCTGGGGTCATCCATGTGGGTGCTTGGTGGTTTGTGACACAGTGCTATATAGTCTTCTCTGGTTGGTTCTGAATAGTTTGTTCTGTTGGTATCCCTTATTCCTGTTCATGTACCATTGGATGCTATGTTCTTCGGCTTTAAGCCTCTGTTTTATATCTTCTGTTGTTTAGTCCCTTCTCCTACACTTTGTATTTCTCATTCAGTTCCTTCCTTGTTGTCTTGCTTCTTACCCTCTTTTCTGCCATCTCTTTCAGTTTACTCAAGTCAGATTTCAGCACCATGATTTGTTTTTCCAGGCGCCTGTTCCAAGGATGTTGCTGTTTAGGTTTCTGTTGGGTTGGTTGTGCTAGTGGTGTTGGTATCCCCTGAGGGCTGCTATTAGCCTTACTCCTGCATATGCCAGGTTATTTGGGTCTGTGACTGATGGTGTGTATTAGTCTTATTATTTCATTTACTTCACTTGTTTCCCCATTTAGTTTCTTTGTGTTGTAGGCTTTCTTTGCTCTTTCTGTCTGATCTTTTCCACCCATTCCAACCTCTCTGTTACATCGGTGCTTCATCGTGTGCTGTTGTTTGGTAGCTCATCATTCCTGTCGACATGGTCTGTGGTATCGTCTCTTAGTTTGTCTTCTTGTCCTTCATTGCTGGGTGTTATTTCTCTTCCCGGGTCCTATCTTTCTGTTGTGGAGAGCCAGTTCTTTTTCTATATGTTTCTTACTTGGTCTGCCAGCCTCTAATCTGTTTGGGGCGTGTTATTTCTCTCATTCCAGATGTTGATCAACCTTCCTCTGTATCCTCTTTCTGTCGGGTTGCTTCTGCTGTACCATCTCCATATTTCCTTATTTTCTTCTCTTGTTCATTTCTTCTTCTGGTTTGCCTCTGTAGCTCCAGTCTCTGGTTGCTGGTTACTGTCGTTGTGGTGGTCAGTTGCAGGATGACGACCTCCAAGTACCTGACCGTCCTCCCCCGTCAGTTGGGGTGTATACCTACCTGGCTGCTGGACGAAGCCACTCTGTTGACAGAGTTTCCATTTACGTAATTGTCGTTTAATCCTCCATTTCTTCCCGTAGCTGGACCTTACCCCATCGGGGATAAGTACTCATTTACAGCTCAGTAGACTGAGGAAATTCTGGTAGAGATCCTTTCCTAAGGAATCAACGTCGAGGAGAGTGATCTCCCATCCAACGACTGACCAGCCCCAATGTTGCTTAACCAGTTCATTGATGAGCTAAACCACTCAGTCACATCATTATTGTAATTATGTTAGCCTCCTCTTCCCCTCGTCTCTTCTTGAACACATTATGCAAAAGAATCAAATTCCATTCTCGCTCCAAGGCAATTTTAAAAATGATACTTCCCATAAAATATTTCATTTACGGTTCAGCACAGAAAAACACAGACATTCAACAGAATCCATACAAACACAAATGTTTGTGTACCACACAGATTATTTCTCTTTTATTTTTAGGCAGTAAACTTACCACCGAATTCTTTTTAGAATGTGGTATATTTGGTCAAATTTCCCTACTAGACAGTGTGTTAAGGGAACAAATAATAAATAAAAGAAGTCGTCCCCTGTCTTTTAAAGTGTTTATAAATTTAGTCTGAGTAGCACCAAGAGCGAACAGAAACTTTATCTCTCTTCGTCCATAGGAAAAAATGTATCACAGTATCTTTTCAAACCTTATATATATGTCACATGCATTAGGTGAGTGATGTTTGAAGAAAAAGTCTCTGGGATAATAAAGGAAATTTCGAGAATTTGCTGCATTAAGATTACTTCATTCACATTTTTTCGAGAACTCTCCATTAGTTTCAGACCTTAAGATTAGTAGGACAACGCAAGGCTAAGATATATGCTGGCAATGGATCGAGAGGATTGATGTGTAATTACTTTTAAGAAACTGACAGAGTGGTCATTGAGAAATATGCTTTTCAAGAATTATTATTATTATTATTATTATTATTATTATTATTATTATTATTATTATTATTATTATTATTATTATTATTTCACGGATCAACATATATATTGAAAAACAGCAATAAGAATTATTGTAATATCTACACAGAGGCTAAAGTAAAGGACGATAAATATAATAAAATTAATACACACAAGTAAATTTGTGTATATAAGTTAGCATTATTTTATATTGAAAATAAAAAATTTTAATCTTTGTCAAGTCGATATCTATTTTCCCATGTTGTCATAAATTCATTATGACGGCTCTGGTTATGAATCAATCACTATCTTAACTTAGGCAGAGTTATATATGTAGTCAAACAAAAAACGAATAGAAAAAACTACAGAATGAAAGAGAACTTCGCCCCCCTCCCCCCTGCCCCCCCAGACTCTCCGAAGTCAATAAAACGAGCCAATTCCGTGCCAAGCCAGGTCATTTGGGAACAATTTCATAGGCACTAGACAGAACGGCACGCTTAGGCGAACACACGAGAGGATATTTCCATTTTCCTTTTTCACTTATTCTTCCGTGTCCCATAAAAATGAATCTCTCAAAGTAGGTGCATCAGTCAGTGAAGAATACCAGTTTCACGGCAGCCGGCCAAATAATATATTTTTTTATTGGAGTGTAGTTTCATACGAATGGAAATATGTAACTGAAATAACCCAAATTTTTCAAAATCTATTTCCCTCGTGTTGTTTTCCTTCTTGTTCTTTGAAACAGATAACAAAAAAACTGTTGTTTTTAGTTTTTGCATTTGTTTGTTTTTACATTTTTAACAGAACTTTTAAGTTAATGATAACCTAAACAGTTGTTCACCACAAAAAATCTGGTTTTCAATAGGCGTTCCAACACAAACACTTTCCGGTCAATAAAAATTTTATTTCCTTGTTATTCACAGAGTAACAATGGTAAATCAGTTTATTGATGTCAGTAAAAAAACTGCATCAAAATTTTTTTTTTATCAGAATTTATCATAAAAAATAAAAACAATTAGGTAAAAAGGGAAAAATAAGAAAGCCAAAAAATTAATGGAATTCGATTGAAAATAGAAAATTACGAACGACATTTCGAGATAGTGCGTAGCATCCTTCGTCAGTGCCCGTTTCTTGGGCCCATTTGTCTTTCCCTCTCATCTCACTGAAGGTTAAATAACAGAAAAAGATGAGGATCAAGAGACCAATAGTATCTTCATCAATAACTCGTTCAAGTTGTCATCGCCTCATGGCTGCAGAAATTTCCGGGATTCCAGGTCTTAGTTTTTTTTTAGTTTGTCTGTCTCAATTAAGAAAAGAAGGAATGTTTCATTTTAAGGAGGGAAAAAATAGCCAATTATGGATGGAAATAATGACCCGGAGACACTAATTCTTAAGGACCTACCGTGAAACAACCATTATGTATTTTTGATGTCTCCCCCAACATGATTTGATGACATTATTTTACGTTGTAATGGAAAAGAAGATGTTCAGCCTGGATGAGTTACTGAGGGGATTATTCCCACTTAGTCCTAATATATGATGTTAGTGGTATGTTCCACTACCGAGGCACGTACTGATTTCCTAAACCATCAAGACAGTCATTTGGCATAAGGAGTGGTTTGTGTTAATGTTTTCAGCTCGGCTTTTGGTTGTCTGGTAGATCCTGTCTTTGGTTTGGGAAATTTGTTTTTCTGGTTGTTTGTAGGACTGGCGTCAAAAAAATTCCAAACAACAACCACACACACACAAATATCTATATAATATATTATATATATATTATATATATATATATATATATAATATATATATATATAATTAATAACTTATACAATATATATTATATATATCTAGTATATTATATGTATAATTATAGAATATATATATATATATCTATATTACATACTATAGATATATATATATATAATATATATATGGATGGAGGAAGTCGGGCCAGTTGGAACCCTTAAGAACGTTACCGCGAAGTAACCGAATACTATTCTTGGCAAGTTTAATACATTTTATGTGTAATTGCTAACTTTATTCATTAATTGGTTTTTGTTTAACTGGCGGTCCTCTTCGTTCGTTGCATTTAATCCCTTTACCTAGTTCTTAACTTCTTCGTAATGAACTCCATATTCTTTTGTACGGCTTCATTTTCAATCAGTGGGCCGCTGTGGGCTTGTTCCATATGAATAGGTTTCATTTCTGAATGATATTAACTGATGATAATGCTCTTTAAGGTCCACAATCATATGGCTAAATGGTTAGCTGGGTTAGTCAAATTTTATACAAACTATGGTAAAAGCTTTCGAAACCCATTACCCTGGGTTCATCTTTCAGGTCAAATGAAACAAAATTTTAGCATAAAAGGTGATCATGAAAACAAGACAAATATGGTCAGGTAATGGTTGCTTTCCGGCAAGCCAAGAGATCTCCAACGGACAAACGGTGATGAAGAAAGTGGCCGATGTACCAACTAGGATAGTTTCCTCTTTCCCTATGTTGTTCATATCTGGCTGTTGTTTCCATGCTGGATCTCCGTACAGTCTTGCCGTGTGATGTTGCAAGTCAATACCTCCTCAGGAGGAGTCGGAAGGTGCAAGGGTAAGGGTAAAAGGACTCCCGCATGCTATCCGGCATATATGGATGGGAGAGGGAGAGGAGAGGCAGAAGAGAGGGCAAGTGTCAAGCTAAGTGAGGGCTTAACGGGCGTCCGTCTTCAAAATTCAACAAGTCTTCTAACAAACGACCGTTTGAAGGATTCTACCCAAAGTTGATGGCGGCGGCTTCAAACTAATTGTCTGTATGGTTGGTTTTACACAATTCGTTGCTTTTATTAAAATAAATATTGGGCATGCATTTCCACTCCGGCCCTAATGATCATTGTGAGATGCGCGTGACCTAGTCTCCTACTTTCACCAAAAGTATTTTCCTGTTTACAAATCTTTGCAGGGTAATTCATAGACGGACTGGAACGATGGGATTTTTTATCTCATTATTTGTTTTTTACTAGAATTATGTCTTAACGTATTATTGATATTATAAAACACCAATTTTAGTGCTTGTAAACTATAGTTAATACGTGTTTTACTACTGGTAACCCTGTAGTACATGATTATGGGACCTTTAAAGAACATACTTGTGCAACCCTCGTATTGAGATTTCTATCCAATAATAATCAATTGATAATGGCTATTTCTACGGCTATTCAATTTGATATAGTGATCTTTTCGATTCTTCTTTTAACATCTTATTTTAATAAGCGTTCATGTAGCTGGTTGTTATCAGATTTCCAAAGGACAGAAACAGTTTTCTTGTTGTTCTTTCAGTTTTATTTACCTTGACAATTTCAAGCGAGCTCCAAGGCGATTAATTATCAAAGACGGTGACAAGGGATTGGACCATGACGAGTTGCATGGGTATATAAAAGCAAGGGGGGGTGGGGGTATTATGCAGATGGACATATATACCCATTCACTGGAAATAATCGCCCAGACAAAACGTTTGGACAAAACGTCAGAGGTAATAAAGCTCGAAATAAACAAGAACACAATTTTTCATGTCCTTTGGAAAAATTTGCTACACCAGCTACAAACGCTGGTGAAAAAAAAAAAGATTAAGAAACAATAAGAGAAGGACTATATAAATTGAATGGCATGCCGTAGGAAACAGCCAATTATTTATAACGCTACAAGCCCTTAGAGAAGAGTCTACTCCCCTGATAATAACTAATAGCACTGGGGCAATATGTGGATAAAACCAGTGAAAAGACGAGTGGCTCAAGAGTGCATGGGAAGAATGGACCTAATAAAAAGTAGACCGAAAGGACCACAAATATACAGAGACAGGAGAATTACCAAACCAGAACAGAGGACTGGCACAACAAACCCAATGCACGGACAATACATGAGACAGACTAAAGAAACTTATGCCAAACGATGGCACGTGGGCCATGGGCTACTGAAGGGGAGAGCTATAAAGAACAAGGAAAACTAAGAAGGAATGATAACAGCGGACACAAAAGATCAGGCCATAGAAGAACCAGATATGTTTCACAAAAGAACGATAGACGGAAATAACATCTCTTCCCATAGGTAGGTAAGAAGGCAATACGAAAAAATGGAAAACCATAACCAAACCAAATAGCAAGCGAATGGCCCGGGCCACTTGCACAGAACCAGTACAAAAAGAGGTCATGATTCAGTTGGCCAGAAGCCCCTCCACTGGAGCCTGTGCAAGAAACAAAAATTCTAGCTACCCCGCCTTGCAGTAATAAGTGCGGTACGAACACCAACCGGAAAGGATGTGATAGAAAAACGTATTCAGGCAAAGATCCTATGGACTATGGTATCAGAAACAAGAGGGTTACTGGTGATACGTGCAAATAAAAAGACCAGGACGTGACAGTTGTTGAATTAAACAAAATCAAGAAGACAAAGTATCACCTCATTGATGTCGCAATACCATGGGGACAAACCAGAGTTGAAGAAGAAAGAAAGGGAGAGAATAAAATGGACATAAAGTATCAAGATCTGAAAAATAGAAATAAGAAGGATATGGGATATGCAGTGGAAATTGTACCATAATCATAGGAGCACTAGGCACAATCCCAAGATCCCTGAAAAGGAATCTAGAAAAACTAGAGGCTGAAGTAGCTCCAGACTCATGCAGAAGAGTGTATCCTAGAAACGGCGCACATATAAAGAAAAGTGATGGACTCCTAAGGAGGCAGGATGCAACCCGGAACCCCACACTATAAATACCACCCAGTCGAATTGGAGGACTGTGATAGAGCAACAAAAAAAAAAAAAAAAAAAAAAAAAAAAACAATAATAATAATAATGAAAAAGAAACCCACAAAATTACTGTATAACGGGTTTACTTATAAGTATTTACATTTTATTTTACTTATAAGTAAACACGTTTTACACAGCAATTTTGTGGGTTTCTTTTTCAATCTTCAGAAGAAAACTGAGAGAAGTTTTTGTTTTTGTTTGGTTCAATAATAATAATAATATTACATGGCCTCTCCCCAGTCTTTTACACGCACCCTGACATATTCCTTGTTTAGTTTAATCTGTAAAGATCCTCTTTTCGTCATTTACTCCCAGATACGTAACTCTAATCAACCGCTTCTACTTCGATTCTATAGATATCAAATTCTCTGCATGCTGACAGGATCTGCATAGTGTTAAGAAGTGATTCCCGGTAGAACGAGTGTGCCCCATTCTTCTCCAACCTCAGGCACACCATCTCCTAATTTACAGAATGGAAATATCCCTGAGCCTTTTCATCTTTAAATCGAAGTAATTAAGCGATGTCAGGCCCAGATAACACACCGAGGCGTCTGTGTACATGCTCTGCGTCACACATCGGAGTTAAAGGAGACTCGTTTTCCTTTCAAAGGAATCCTTCCATCTTTTAACAGATTAGGAAGAAGATCTCGGGTGCTGGATAGAACAGCTGATCGTTGCATGTTGTGTTTCTGATAGCAGAATGCATTATGTTTCTGACTTTTCCCAAGTTACGTTTGTTTGCTTATTTACTTCTCTTCAATTCGGTAGTAACTTTTGTGCCAGACAGAGGCTCTCGCTCTCTCTCTCTCTCTTTACTATGAATTTTGATCTCTCTCTCTCTCTCTCTCTCTCTCTCTCTCTCTCTCTCTCCTCTCTTACTATGAATTTTGATAACTCTCTCTCTCTCTCTCTCTCTCTCTCTCTCTCTCTCTCTCTTCTGGAGTAGGTGTTTTAATCAC
>NC_087200.1:15698935-15708935 GCF_015104395.2 Macrobrachium nipponense | reverse complement strand
CCCCCCTAAAAAAATGCAATTTAACATTGATTACCCAAACTGGAAAATTCACTCCAGTGAAAACAAGCCACGTGCGCTGTCATGAATGTTATTGCCCTCTTGAATGCAATAAATCGCATTACTTCAAAAAAAAAAAAGCCGAAGTCTAATGGTCGGTTATGAAGTCTTCACCGTGATTTAGAGAGCGATAGAATATGAATGACTCGCTTTTGAATTACATTTCCCCAGTTTTGAATTCGTTGCAGTTCGCCGAATTTATGCCCCAGTTTGGGAATCACGAGAACATGCGATCCCTGAAATATTTTGCGAACGGCGGTTCAAATTGCCATTGACAGGAGCTAACAGGGAGCGTTCGCATAGCGTCGGATAATTTAACTGTTGTAAATCGGCGCTCTAATCGCATACACTACAGTATGTCCGAATAAATAGAGCGGATGTGTGTTTTATATTTTACGATTAAACTAAAGGAGGTAAATCTCGGATTCGTGATCACATTCCTCGACTTCACGCCTTTCTCGGAAAAATAAATCTTATTCTCCCAAAGCAAAGTATTTTTAGACAATTTATCAATATGTAAAGATAAAGGAAATTCTTACAAATTTTTGCTCTTATATATTTCCATCCAAAGGCGTCTATTGCAAAACTACCGTCATCCTTCTTGAAAATCTCTCTCTCTCTCTCTCTCTCTCTCTCTCTCTCTCTCTCTCTCTCTCTCTCTCTCTCTCTCGTGAAGTGTCCGTGAGAGTTTAACTGCAAATTCGAATTTGACGTGGACGATTCTTGCCGACAAAAATGATATCATGATAATCTCACGAGCGAGGTTTACATGCCTGGTATTTGATCTTAGGTTCACTCTGTAGAATAGCTTTTTTCTAATGAAAGTGCAAATGGTGCAGAGAGGAGAGGGGAAAAAAAAGAAGAACTCTGGAAAGCATATTCTCAGTTTAATTATAAACAAAGTTTAGACTTCAGTTGTCTCCACAATGTTTTCTTTTATTCATGTTTTTTCATTACCTACGACATTTCGGTCTTCCTTTGATTCGTTGTCACCTTCCTTTATTCCTTTGAGAAATCATTGTAAATTCTTCTATTATAATGTAAAACCGTTTAAATTTTCCATCTTTAAGTGTCCCTACTCCCCCGATATTATCAGAAAGAGGCATTGATATTTACATTATATTTATTTGATATAGCTAAAAATACAAAAACAGCTACCGTAATCACCATGCTAAAATTGGCCTCTTTACATTGAAAACACAAAAATTGAAACTATATATTCGGAGATCGTAAACAACACGTAAAATATGACTGTAAAAAATTCTCCACGCCAAAACTTATTTTCCGTTTTTTCAGTAAAGGAATGCTGTGAATAAATGGATATATTTAATCGATATTGATTCACAGACAGCCAGATGTCTCGGATCTTCACTTCAGTTGGAGCATTTCTTAAGCCTTAGTTGATTAATACTTCTGGAAATTTACGTGTAATTTTTCGTTTTTCGTTGATGCGTATGTGGGTTTCATTAATTTATTTTATATGTTTTTTTACTTGTAAATCAATATGTACATGTATTTAATCATCGTTATTCATGCATATGTGCAATGTATTTTTAATGAAAAAGTCATTTAAGCATATGTGGGTTTATGTAGATTTTTTATGTTTTTTACTTGTAAATCAATAATATGAACATGTATTTAATCATCGTTTTTCATGCATGTTTGCGATGTATGTTTAATGATAAAGATATAAAGCAAGGCTAAGCATTTTCGTTGGAATTAAGCCAAAGTCTTCATTGAAAACTACTTGATAGTTGCTTTTCATCCCTTCTAACATTAATAAACAAGTCGTTTTCTCAGAAGTAAAAACATTAAGGTTTGATTGAGCGGAATATCGTTACATTTTAATTATGCTCACTAATTTATATACTTTCCTCAGTATGTTTAAGTATAAGACACATTTTTATGTATTACATAGTATTGTTTTATTGTTGTAATAACACCATATTCATTACTGACTCGCCCATTACAAATTTTATGAGCAGTAAAATTCGTACTAAAATGACATTATCGTCAGTATGGCTATTTTTGATGGAGCAGTTGTTAAGTCTGTTATTACTATAACATCACGTTATAATGTAGAATTTTTGTTTGTAATTTTAATGACTCCTAAGAAAGCACAGCTAGTGAAATCTCCACCTACAGAAATGATTCGAAAAGTAACGCCGAGAATGACTTAAAGCCTGCAATGATTTTTCTTATTTGTTAATTTTTTACATATTACTTTATAGTTTTTTGTTATGTTTTCCAAAATATCTAGCAAGCTACCCATTAATATCTTCATTTAATATATATATATATATATATATATATATATATATATATATATATATATATATATATATATCTATCTCTCTATCTATCTATCTTATATTATATACATATATCTATTTATCTATCTATATATCTATCTATCATATATATATATATTATATATATATACTATATATATATATATACTCTTCAAAGTGTAGCTTCTTTTATTAACCACTTCATCTGTAACGTGAAACGTGTCCTTAATATTATTAGCTTTAATAATTTTGATAGCGGTTCAAAAAAATATTTTGCAAACGCTTACGAAGCTCCATGGTCTTATCGGGATAGTGTGAGTTTTACTATTAAAAGCAAAAACACCGTAATATCATCGTGATGATAACGTCGAGCTAATGAGATTGTATGAACCGTGGAGCTTTTGAATCTTCCCCAAAACACTCTCATCTTCCTATCTAATTTTAAATTTTAATTATGTACACACACACACACACATACACACACACACACACACACACATATATATATATATATATATATATATATATATATATATATATATATATATATGTGTGTGTGTGTGTGTGTGTGTGTGTGTGTGTGTGTGTGTATGTATAACTGAATTACGAAAGGTAGGAACGTGATAAATCCATAAATAAAGATATATGCCACGAAGGAAAAATAAACGAATGAGTAACTGCGAGACCTTTCGACGTTTTCAACGTCCTTTACTGAACAGAACTGACATACATGGGACAAAAGACAAAACAAGAAGATTCGTATAACTGACAGATAGGAATTATAAAGAGATTAGTACCTACAATCCGACACACCTGGAAGAGAGTAACCTTCCCAAACAAGCATAAACAATGGGTGCGATTAAAGTTTAAGATAAACATCTCAGATACAAGGACAAGACAATTAAAGAATTATAGGTGACAGCTGTTCAGAACTTTGGTAAACAAAACCATGTTCACAATACATATTCACAATACAGGTTAGACATACATTACAACGAAGATAACTCAAAGGCAACTAATTTTTTATTTAAGTCTGTAATTATATCTAAATGGAATTCTGTTGTAACAGAACATTTTTACCAGTCATTGACATATGTATATATATATATATATATATATATATATATATATATATATATATAATATATATATATATATATATATATATATATATATATATATATATATATATATATATATATATATATATATATATATATATATATCGTGAATTTGCAGATGATTCTCCTTGAATCTTAAACAAGGAGAGTGAGAGGAAATTTGAATAAGTACAGAAATCCTTAGAACATGTCCCGTAATGTTTAAAAAAAAGTCCCATTTTGATCATATTATTTTCTTACAAGCGCTGAGAAGCAAGTATATGATTAAGACGTCCACCCTGAAAGTCATTTTAGGGGATTTTCCATGAGCTTAAGTAGAAAGTGCTTCACGCTCATACTCTAACGACTTTGAGAAGCGTTCCGAAGTTATTTGCAAAAATCACTTAGGGAGTAGTTCACGCCTTCTTTACACATCTGAGCTCTACCTCCTTGTTACCTGAACCACCCTTTTCTCCCTAACCTAACTCAAGTGTAATGACCTCACTGTTTTTAACCCTTCTTTTTCGAACTCGCGTGTTGGTCACCAAACTTCCCTTCCAGCTTCCTGCCAGGTTTAGCATCCACTAAGGAATATGAGACAATAGAACAGCCGTCTATGACCAAAACACGCAAACAAGGAACCATTGTTCATCTCTGGGTATGCATAGAGGTGACGATGCCCCACACAAGTAGTCGCTGTTGAGGGGATTAGCTAGTTAGCTGACGAAGGGAGTCTGTCCTAGACGCTCCCCTGTGATGCTGTCCCTATGAAGGGTGGGCTCATGCTGCAACCGCCCTGGATCTCCATGATGATGATCCTGTAGCCTAGACAACGCACACCACCTCTCACTTCATTCTACCTTTGTTTAAATTGATTACAATGCCACTTTCACTGATGTTCCCTTGCACCAAGCAAATTGGCTCTATTTTACACACGCCTCTTCCACGAAGAAAGGTATAGTGATTGAAGTTGTAGTTCGGCCTCACCAATTACTTTCACTTATTTCCCACCTGTCCTGCTCTCCAAAACCCATATCCCTTGCAATCTCCCACCAGAGAATTTCGTGATTTAGACCTTCAGTTCATATGACTTTTCATAAGTGTTGGAACACCAGTGTTAACATAGGAGTGATAAGAGTCTTAGTGTTAAATATCAGTATTGATCATTTACGACTTGCTTGCTTAAGAACTCCTTGTTTTTGGTGTATTCCAAAATTTGCTCTACTCGAATCCCACTTGTATGTTATAACATTCCTTTGTGGGGGTTTCGATTTTTCAAGTGCCTGTCGAGTGTAACCTGTAAGTCAATGGTGCCACCCTTTTGCCATTGCCAATGCTATTCCCGGTCAAGTATTCCCGGACTCTAGTGTGAAGAGTGTCCTAAATTTATTTTGTACCCATCCCTTGCAAGCATCCTATTCTCAGTTTTACTGATGAGTTTAACCTAGTGAGGCTTATGTACATATCTGCAGTATTGTGGCACTTTGCTTTTGAGATTGTCACTTGTACAGTAACTCGTAGTGCCACGGACTCTTGTATATTTTCTTTTGATCCCCTGTAGTGAACTATATATGTTAAGTTGACAAATTAGGTTTGCCTTGAATCCCAGTTTATAGTTGAATTGGGAAGGGCCAGCCACAGTAGTTGTAAAAACATTAAGTATATCTTAGTTTAACCAGACCACTGAGCTGATTAAAACACTCCCCTAGGACTGGCCCGAAGAATTATACATTTTTATGCGGCTAGGACCATTGGTTACATAGCGACGGGACCTACAGCTTATAGTGGGATCCGAACCACATTTATATCGAGAAATGAATTTCTAATCACCAGAAATAAATTCCTCTGCTTCCACGCTGGTAGAGCCAGGAAGCATATTTTTCCCAAGTCTGGAAGAGTATAGGGATAGGGGGAAAATTAAGACCAACCCCCCTCAAAGCGCGTAGTGCTGATATATGGCGTCACAAGCCACGCCTTTTAGCTACACTCGGTCTCATAGCCATTACTGCCAGTCACAATGCCAAAGAAAAAACTTCCCCATTTCAAAATTTACGGCTTGTATGACCTATACATTTTAGGCAGATATATTTAAACATAATTCACCACTAATTTAACAACAATATATTCTTCAAATGAGATACACCGTGCAATATATTATGCCTTATTGGCTTCTCCCTCTTGGTAATAGTGCTCAGTGCCTGTTAATTCCTGCTCGCAAAGTCGGTATTTACTGCATGAATAATATCTTTATTGCGAGTTGCTAAATTATATACTTGAAAATTCATGTTTTAATGATTTTTATGAGTTACGATAACTCATGGGATGAATCAAACAATATACAAGATGGTAAAAAATTATGGTTGACATGATGGTATATGACCAGTAATAAGCACTACACTTCGACTCCCATCAACATGAATTTAATCTTGGACTTTGAAAGTGACGATTTTAAAAGCATGGAGCATGGAACGTTTTTCAGGCGTTACTGCCTGTTGTTTCAGGCTATAAGAAGATATTATGTACAGTACTAAAAATAATAACTGCCTTATGTATACATGCATATTGAATATTTGTATAGAATTTTCTGTTGAAAAGTGGCATCCATATTTATTTTAATGCATATCGCAGTTCTAATAAATTTATGCATCAACTTTGCTCTAGTTCAGCTCGGTAAAAAGTCCGCTGTAACTCCATGAATAATAGTATTCTGTACTCCTGTAATTGCTAAAAATATTAAATATTAATTAAATACTCAATTTTAATTCTTTATACACAATGTATGACAAGTACGAATGGTTTCCTAAAAATATTAAATTAAATAATCGGTCTTTTCTTTGTACCCAATGAAAATTACTAAGTATAAATCAGGTAAGGACAACTGGAAGGTTATCAAAACGAAATCCTCCTCAAAAAGGCAATTTTTTACTACAGCTTATCAAGTTCACTTGAAAAACAACCTTGTTCAGATTAGCTACTGACAGGATGAGTTTGTCAAGTAACTGTATTTGGTTACAGTAGGCTAACTTAGATCACCAAAACAACATACCGTAGGTTTCCTTCGGTTTCCTTAAGGGCACATTAGCTTTTGAAATAATTTAATGAATGAAGCTGATACTGTGTCCCTGTAAATAGTAGGGACTATATCAGTCTGATTCCTGTTCATGACCTAGTAATGACCAGTATATTGCTTTTATATAATGCACGGTAATGTGCATTACTCTACGAAATAGCATATGTCCATAGAAATCCGTAGTGTAAGCCTACTCCCTCTCTCTTATTTCCCCTACAAACAGGTCAGATACCATCATTTTTACCATCATGTATATTGTTTGATTCATCCCATGAGTTATCGCAACTCTTTATAAATGGCATTAAACATGAATTTTCAAGTATATCATTTAGAAACTCTCAATGAAAATATAATTTATGCAGTACATATCGAATTTGGGAGCAGGTATAAAAGAGGCACTGAGCAACTATTACCAAAAGGGAGAAGCCAAATAAAAAACACATAATATATTTCACTGTGTATCTCATGTGAAGAAAATATATTGTTGTTAAATTAGTGTTGCATTATGTTTAGATATATCTGACTAAAATGTGTAGGTCATACAAGCCGTAAACTGTGAAATGGGGAAGTTTATCTTCGGCATCGTGACTGAGGAGCTAAAAGGCGTGGCTTGTGACGTCATATATCAGCTCCTCGCGCTTTGATTGGTCCAAATTTCCCCTATCCCTATACTCTTTCATTCTTGGGAAATATGCAGCTGGGAAGCGGAACAGCGACTGCCGAATCGGTAGGCGAGCACGTAACCCACTCATCCAAAGAGGAACTAGGAGTAGTTGTCATAAAGATAATATTCCTGTGATATATTAGTTTAATTTCAACTGGCTGACCATGGTCTATAAGGTGTTTGTGGAAGAGGGAAAAATTCTGAGCTACTGCTGAGAAGAAGGATTACTGTTCTTATGTAAGAAAGCAAAGGGGGCAAATAGTTACTTAGTATATCGAGAAAATTACATGATAGGATTTTGATTTAGAACAACCGTACGCTGTTCTTTGTGTTATTTTACCTTTATCTATTTATAGTTACTATAATAGGGATAAAAAACCACTTGAAAGTTTTAAGCTCTTGTGATTGCACTAATTTTCTCATTCCATTTATTGTATCTGGCTTCAGAAAATTCAAAGAGATTTGATTGCGCCACGAAACATGTATTTTTTTCTATTGATATTAATGGTGACCCATTGCTTCTTGCATTTTAAAGATCACTTAATGCTTCATTCTTATTTAGTGATGCAATAAGCAATCTTTAAAGTGCAGGGAGCGATTAGTCATCAGAATCTTGAATAAAGGGCCCGTGTTAATGAAGCATAAAGCTACAATACGTCTCTCTCTCTCTCTCTCTCTCTCTCTCTTTATATATATATATATATATATATATATATATATAAAATATATATATATTATATATATATATATATATAAAACTCCAATTTCCGGAGCAACAGCTCGAAGAACAATCCAAGGCGGGTCAGGGAAAGGCACTATCCATATGCATTTTATTAAAATATATGCCGACGTTTCACAACTCCACATAGTTTGCATTTTCTAGCTGCAAATAAGCGAAACATGGCAATCAATAAACTAATAAGATCCGAATTACATATTATAATTAAATTAAAACATTCAGACTATAATTGATAAAACATTTACTTAAAGAACAAGCAAAATGGCTGGTGATAACCTACCCAGAAGGAAGTTAAAAACACACTACTGTACTCGAGAGAGAGAGAAAGAGAGAGAGAGAGAGAAATAAAAACAATAACAAACATACAGACAGAGAAAAACAGCTCAACAAGACATCAGGCAATAAACAATTGTGTCGATGACGTTTGGGAGTTTAACAGTGGTACGGTCAATTTGATAATAATGGATTCCAGTATTGTTAAGTCGTTTTCTTTTTGTACCTGTCCTACTATTGAAAAATCTTTATTGTCTATATAGGTTTTACATATTTTCGAATGGTTTTTAATATTAGATTGTTCAGGGCTAGACAATCTGCTCCCAGTTCTGAAGCTGACCCCTCTGTGAGCATCAATGCGCACTCGCAACAGCCTCTTTGTACATCCGACATAGATCCCCTGACTACATCTGGGCACTTGTACTTATATATAACGTGGCTTTTGATGTTTTTAAACAAAGGACTGAGCTTGTCTTTGAACTGAAGAGAGAGCCAACTGTTCGGGGGATTCTCGGAATGAGTTTCAGGTTGAGGGCCGGTAATTCCTTTTGAATGATCGTTAGAAATTTCTTCCTGAAAGTGTCATCTTGTATGAAGGGGAATGCCGCGTACAAATTCATTTTAGGGACAGTGTGATATAGAGGAGGTGGCGTCATCTTCTTATTCAACATGCTATTTAACTGTCTGAAGAATAGTTTTGATGGAAAACAGTTGTTCCTGAAATAGTTTGAAAGAGTTGTTATTTCTTCATGAAAGGTCAGCCAATTAGATGACAGAGTAAAAGCCATGTGGAGGAGGGTAGAAACAGCGTTTAATTTAAAATTGAAATAACACGAGCTATTCATACCTAAACCCGTAAACGTACCTTTACGATATATACCCGTGTGGAATCCTACAGAGTTCTTGGAAACAAGAACGTCCAAAAATGGAAGTTTACTGTTAGATTCTTTTCTAGCGTAAATTTTATGTTAGGGTGTTGGGTATTGACGAAGTCCAAGAAAGAATCTGCATTAAAATCTTGTTTAAATAGGACAAACGTGTCATCAACATAACGTTTATAAAATAAAGGGAGGAAGGATAAGGGGCAGGTGTCCATTATGTGCTCTTCCAGAGAGTTCATAAAATGTTGGCGAAACGTAGGTCCCAAAGGGCTTCCCATGGTGGCCATTCCCTCCACCTGTTTGTACAGAACTCCATTGAAAATGAAGGCTGTGTCCAGCACGGCCAGCTCTAAAAACTGTTTAAAAAGATTCTTGCTGAAATTATGAAATAAAGCATCGTCATCAGGAAAAAGCTTATTTAAAATAATCTGAATGGTTTCCCCCACAGGGGACGTTGTGAACCAAAAAAGGATTCAACGTCCAGGGCTAACCATGAATAAGTCTGAGTCCTGTTTGATAATTTCATCCTTGAAGTCGGCAGAACACGTTAAGGTGTAAGGGCCCTTAGTTAATGGTTCCAGAATAGGTACGAGGAATTAGCAAGATTATAATTGGCTGTGTAATAGAGGAAAGAATAAGACGCATTGGGACATCGGTCTTGTGAACCTTGGCAATCCATACATAATACCATATGAAGAACCTGTAACAAACAAACTTTGGTACATACGTTCGTCTATAATACCATTTTGTTTCAATGCTCTGAGGAATCGGTTAATTATCCTCGGATTTAATTATATTATACAAGTCAGGGGAGCCGAGTTTTTCAAATTTTGATGTATCATCAAGGATATTTTCCATTTTTATTTATGTATTCATGTTTATTGGGACTGGACTTCTGTCTCCCGAATTTTAAACCTAGTTACCA
>NC_087200.1:15681435-15693935 GCF_015104395.2 Macrobrachium nipponense | reverse complement strand
ACTGATAGGCCGCAGGAGACTGTTCATCAGGCAGGCTACATGGTAGCCTTGGAGAAGTTCACCCTGGAAGCTCTCCTCCAAGGTAGAGACCGACTTGGGCACTGGTCGGAATCCACAGCATGCCCACGCACACAACAAGTGGTGCAGAACCTCCGCAACCACCTCTTACCGGGAGTCCAGCTCATGGTCTGGGGCTTAGAAACTAGCAGAGAGATTGCGTCATCTAAGAGAGCTAGCTCATGCTTTCTCTCTTCTTCACGTGCCTTCCTTTCTGCTTCTCTTTCTTTCCTCTCTGCTTCGCTTTCTTCCTTTTCTTGCAGGCGCGCAGCAGCCTGCTGCGCCTTTATCCACTGGTCAAGTGCTGGTCCAGTGTAACCAGCCTCCTTGCCCAGAGTTATGAGGGCTCCGAGCTTCTCTAGCTCTCTGGCAAAGAAGTCGCGGGAAGCAGGGGAAGACATTTCCCTTAGGCTGCAGTAGAGGCTCTGATGAAAATGAAAATAATGGCCAGGAAGGGTACTGAATGGAATGGGAGTGCCTACTGTGGAAAGTGGCACTCACTTGGAAATGTGTTCTGCGACGTGGTAATGAAAAATCTGAAACGACTGGGTGCTCGGTGGCACTTTGTGAATGGCACCTTCTGCTGAGGTGAAAAAAATCACATGGAGTGTGCGGCGTACGTCACACTTACGGGCGTTCCCAACTTGGGAGACGTTGGAATGGGCTACCTGTAGGTCCAATACAGGTGCGGCACTTTCGGAGGCGTTCCTCGGTTGAGTGATCCAAAATGGTGGATACTCTAATGAATGGGCGTTCCGTAGGACGGACACGCAGGTATAGGGCTACCTGTACGTCTGTACAGGTGCGATGGCACTTCAGGAGGCGTTCCTTTGGACAGCACTAGTAGTGCTGGTATTGCGGCACTTTGGGAGCGTTCCCTTGATTGGTCCGAATGAATGATCACTGATCCTTGTACATGGACATTAATGAATTGGGCGTTCCGTAAGGACGGACACGCAGGTTTGACAGCACTTAGGGCTGGTATTGCGGCACTTTGGGGAGGCGTTCCCTTGGAATGGTCCGAAAGATCACTGATCCTCGTACATGGACACACTAAAGAATAGGGCGTTCCGTAAGGACGGACACGCAGGTTTACTTGGGCGTTCCGTAAGGACGGACACGCAGGTATAATGGCTACCTGTACGGCCTGTACAGGTGCAATGGCACTTATGGAGGCGTTCCTTGGAGCACTGGTATCGTGCTGGTGTGTCCCAGACACTACATGCAGTATACTTAAATATACTGAAGTGAAATGGTACTCTGTTCGTGGCAGAGGATAATAGTGGAGGAGAGAAAGTAAAAGGTGGGAGTACTTCAGCAGCCAGTTGATGGACAGTGTCACGAATTAGTGGCACTGTTGAAATGGTAAGACCTGACGTGCACTGGTGGTGGCCAGTCCTAGACTGGTAGGCTTCCTTGTCTGGAAGTAATGAATTTGCGTGGCACACTGTGCGGGTTGTGCTTGCGGTATACGCAAGTCTTTTGTGATAAAAGAAAATGAAAAGACCACTCGGGCAACGACAGGTAATGATAATTGAAAATGCTCAGCCCGTCGCTGAAGTACTCGGTAAATGAATAAATAAATGCTTGCAAACTGCAATGGACACATGCGCGTACGTATCACGCTGTGTAAATGAAAGACACAAGAGACTAAAATAATGTTAATTCTGCTGCTATAATTAATGTAAGATGTAGTACTCTTGGCTTCGTGTATACTGGGTTCTGGTCTCTCTCTCTCTCTCTCTCTCTCTCTCTCTCTCTCTCTCTCTCTCTCTCTCTCGGAGAGGGTGAAAAATGATATATGAATGAACTCCCTTATATTGAATTGAACTACTAATGTTAGTTTAATATGACGCAACTTGCGTTAAATGATTTACTTATGTTAACGTGAAATGAAAGAATTGCTTTGGATAACGTTTTATGAAATGATAACGCGCTCGCGTTTGAACGATTTTTACGCTAATAGTAGCGGCTTGCGCTTATGAAATGATTTGGTTTCAATATGAATTTTACAAAGACGCGTTTTACGTTAACAATTCTTGTGATTTACTCTACTTTAAGATTTACGTTAACTTTACGTAAGGACAAGTGAAAATGATGGTAAGGATTTTAAGATGAAAATGTTAGCAAACAATTGTAAAGAAAAGGTTACGTTTATTGCGAAGTGAAATGAAACTTTCGCTTAGCGAGCGAGTGAGCGATACGACGTGAAACGTGGTGAGCGAACAGAGGACAGCTGATTTCTGTAAAAGCGAAAACGATTTACACACGTGAAATTCTAATTTCTTATTCAAGGCGAATTACGTTAATTTCTCTGGCAGAACGATAGATACTAGTACCGAGATTAATATTATTTACGTTAAACTTTCAAGACTTACGTTACTTTGCTTAAAACAATCGAGATAATGCTTAAAAGATAACAAATATGGCTGCTTCTTTGTGAGAACGAAGGTTGGTTGAGACGCGCAGGCGCGAGAGTGCGCGAAGCTGAATAAGCTGAGAGGTAAGCGGTTACCAACACTTGAATGAAAACTAAGTTAAAAATGAATACCCTAACATATCACAGACAAAAGAATTGTACACTTCTTTTGCCGTAACTATTAGTAAAACACTCCTAACTAGCTAGGCTTTCCAACACAGCAATAAACCCTGGCAAAGCACTTCCTAGTTTGATCTGGTCCTTTCTGGCATCTATCTAATACACGTGCTGTCTCGTCCGACGAGCACAATGCGATTTACAAAATAACAGAATTCGCTCGGCGCTCTGGCCGTTACAATATAATAATATTTCTCACTTCACATTTGTTTAAACACTTCTAAATAAAAATACTTAACGTACCTTAAGCTAACATAGGTTATAAATAATCATATTAAAAGAATGGTATACCTTACCGTGAGTCAGTGTCTGTCTTCCCGCTGCAAGTGTGCTTGATTTACGCTTTGTAAAATAATTTACAGTTTACGTTTTACAACGGATAATGCGATTTACGAGCCAGGTTCGTGGCAAGCGTCGCCACTTTTACGTATTTAGCGGCCTTGAGAGAGGCTATATACGTAAACGGAAATAATTGAGGGATTTCAAGAGGAAATTGCTTTAACTTACCGTAAAACTGATAGTTAGTGATAATTTCTTTAGAGGGAAAGGTCGCCAGAAAACTCAGCTCGTTACTTTACAGCTATTTATTTACAAAAAGGCCCTTGCTGGCCTGGAGAAAAGGTAAATGCAGCGTCCACCACGGTGGGGGACTTATATCTCTCGCAAATTGATAATAGCTGGCTAATGTAATTGGATGAATTCAAGCTGGTTTCATAAACTTGGGTAATGCACACTTGCAGGCAGAGAGACTGGGCACATGACTCATGGAATCTGGAAAAGAATCCCAGATTAAACAAGATAAAAGAAAAAAATTACTTCTTGCTTTGATTAAGGCTGATTAATTCTCTAACATTGGGGGAAGGAAACTCTAATGCTTCCCTGAGGTATGCACTGAAGCTTGGTCTTTACAAGTCACAAGGGAAGCATGTGGCCCGATGAGGACAAAACGCTTTTGATGTAGAAGGGGTAAAAATGAGAATTGAAAATGAATTTAGCAAGAGTCGTATGGTAGTAAAAGGTGCTGGGTTGAAGTTTACACTTTTAGACGTACCTGGATGCAATATTCAGTGTATCGTTGTGGAAGAATGCGGCCTGACTCTGTTCAGGTCTGGGGTTCGTGCCCACCAGGACGCCAAGCCGATAGGCTTAAGTTTGGGAGGCTGGCCGGCTGGACATCTGTCCTGGATCACAGACTGCAGTCGACAATGAGGGAGATTCTGGTTGTTTTTTAATCACGGGGCTCCCAAATACCGCCTCGGGCATCGCCTGAAAAGTGATAAACACAACGCCAGCAAATTGGGAAGGAAAATAGGTCTTATTGTAGAAGTCCCTAAAATCCGTCTCGAAGCCTGCTACTCTTGTGACTTGCCTATCTTACCCTAAGCTTCTGTCAGACCGGAAATACCTCCTTACGACATGCCCTCTCTCCCAACAACAGTTGCTTTAGGAGAAGGCATGGCTGCTTCTTTTATAACTAATATCACTAAAACTCTGCTGGGAAGGCGAGGCGTTCTATAAACGTTTTATATACTGTCGTGATCAAGTTATTCATATATATATATATATATATATATATATATACATATATATATATATATATATGTATATATACATATATATATATATATATATATATATATAATATATATATATATATATATATATATATATATCTATAGATATATATATATATATATATATATATATATATATATATATATATATATATATATATATATATATATATATATATATATATATATATATATATATATATATATATATAATATATATATATATATATATATATATATATATATATATATATATATATATATATATATATATATATATATATATATATATATATATATATATATATATATATATATATATATATATATATATATATATATATATATATATATATATATATATATATATATATATATATATATATATATATATATATATATATATATATATATATAATATATATATATATATAGATATATATATATATATATATATATATATATATATATATATATATATATATATATATATATATATATATATATATATATATATATATATATATATATATATATATATATATATATATATATATATATATATATATATATATATATATATATATATATATATATATATATATTATATATATATATATATATATATATATATATATATATATATATATATATATATATATATATATATATATATATATATATATATATATATATATATATAATATATATAATATATATATATATATATATATATATATATATATATATATATATATATATATATATATATATATATATATATATATAATATATATATATATATATATATATATATATATATATATATATATATATATATATATATATATATATATATATATATATATAAAATATATATATTATATATATATAATATATATATATAAAGATAAATGCCACGAAGGAAAAAATGTAATTGCACGGTCAAGAGATGTCTTATCACGAAATCTTTTAGAATCTGCTTTAATACAACTTACTTTTCATTGTAATTTCAATGTTAGTCGTGGCCTTTTCATTTAGACCCTTGTATCTGTAACATGTTTAAGAATGACCTCAAATATATAATTACTGACTTAAATAAAAAATCAGTTGCCTTAGAGTTATTAAAAAAAATAAAAAATAAAAAATTTTATTGTAATGTATGTCTGTCATTTTTTGTGAATATGGTTTTGTCTACCAGGTTCCGTATAGCTGTCACCTATAATCCTTTAATTGTCTGGAGATTGTATCTGAGATGATTGTCTTAAACCTTTAATTGCACCCTTTGTTTATGCTTGTTTGGGAAGGTTTCTTATCTTCCAGGTGTGTCGGATTCTAGGCACTAATCCTTTTATAATCCCTATCTGTCAGTTATACGAACCTTCTTGTATTGTCTTTTCTCGTATTTTTGTCAGTAGCTGCTTCAGTAAAGGGCTTTTTCAGCCGAAAGATCTCGCAGACTCCTTCGTTTATTTTTTCCTCGTGGCATTTATCTTTATTTATGGATTTATCACGTTCCTAACTTTCGTGATTCTGTTATACATAATAATATATATATATATATATATATATATATATATATATATATATATATATATATATATATATATATATATAATATATATTGTTACGAAGTGCCAAGTATCTGGTTACTACACTTCCATTCATTTAATGTTACCTCACAAAAGCCAGACACCTGAACCCTCATAAACACGTTTCAACGACTGAATACTCTAAAGACAACAGTGATCCCTTAACACTTACCAGTATTGCAGAAATCAGACTAAGTTCATCAAAACAGGTGTGAGGTAATCTTGTAATTAATTAAATTATTCAAAGGGCATCACTCCATCAACAACTTTAAAAGTCTAAGTATTTCCCTGATTTCAGAAATCTAAGTACTTCCCTGGTTCTAAGTCACTTCAAAAAGATTGAAGGAAAGCAAATCAATTACCACTCTATGTTTTCTACCTAACAAAATATAATCGTAATTAAATACTTATACTGGTGTAAGATGAAGAAAACACTTAAAAATTTTAAAAATAAATACAAAAATTTATTATTAAATTCAAAATTTATAAGTGAAATTCACAATATCAGGGAAAATTACTGTTACTTGAAAACAAAGTAAAATTTAATTAATTCTTGAATCAAATTAAGTAAAAAAAATTAAATCAAAATTAATTTATCACAAAATTCAAGAAAATTAATTCAATCAAAATTCAAAAGTGTTAGGCAATAATTGAAATCGGAAATTAATTCTGTCAAGCTTTTATTTGCATGGATGGAAATGTATTAGGCGCTTGCTACCTAACACTTTTGCTAGACTGGTATCAAGTAAAAAAGAATTATAAAAATATTAATTTATTAACAATAAATAGAATAATTCATATTAGTAATAGATGACACGTAGGTTGGAATTTGGTCACTCTTGAAATTATCTAGATAGCTGAAGATGGTACGTAGTGGTTTAGAATGTGGGTACATTCTTAAATTGTCTAGATGGCTGAAGATTGTAGATCCATGATGACAGATCTTGCACCAGGTAAGTAAAAACAGTACATCCAACACCGGTCATACAAGTTAAGACAAGATGTCAAACAGACAAGACAACATAAGGCAAGATAATGTCAAGCAGGCAAGGCAAGGTAAAGGTAGAGTGTCTGCAAAAATAAATACACAAACAATAGCTTTGAACAAAAGGTCACTGTTAACATATCACTATTAAACCATATAGCTTACTTTAATTATTTACATAGAACATAAGGTGTACACAAGAACAAATAACTTCTTACCAGTGAAAGGTTGCGGGGTTCGTAAGGTAGTGGCTATCACTTGGAAAGTAAATCAAAAGTAAACAATAAGTAATACCAAGGACACTAAAATAATGAACAGAACAACCAATGCCATCTATTAAAGCGAATGCAAACTATACCAAGGATGATAGAATGGACAACCAACACCATCTATTGAATGAAAATAGAACCAAACACTCCAGATTCTAGTTTTAGGAAAGGAAATACCTGACAAATTCACAGGCAATAATTGAAATCAGATATTAATTCACAAGTACTAAACAACAACAAAACTTGAAAAGAATTCTAAGTAAATGCAAATTAATTCACAAGTGTTAAATTTAATCAAATGTGCAATGATAGAGCAAAGAAAATAAACTAAGTCAATTATTGTGAATGCAAATGAAAATATAAAATAAAAAGACACACTTCAATAAGAAAATGAAATAGTGCACAACAATGGAACAATCACAAACACAAAAATACGCAATGTGTAAATGTGTAAATGTTTTCACTCAAAACACTGTCCAACAGTTTTACCAAACCTTCACAACAATCTGTTATAGTTAACCACAGTTCCTATCAATATTAGTTAACCACACTCCCTATCCATTATTAGTTATTATTTAACCAACACTTTTCCCATTAACTTTTAGTTATTAGTTGCAACTAATAAAAATATAACACTTTACCTTTTTGGATATCCAACTTCTTTGTCTCTTGCTGCAGCTTGTATATTACACTTTCACAAAACCAGGCGCCGTTACGAAAACAATGTTTGTTTCAGATTCCACAAAAGAAACTAAATATCACTAAATAAACTCTAAGAAATATCAAATATGAAATTCTCACAAGTTACGAGTGACCAATTTACGTTACGTTAATATAATCTCAATGATGTCGAGTGAGAGAGAGAGAGAGAGAGAGAGAGAGAGAGAGAGAGAGAAGAGAGAGAGAGAGAGAGAGAGAGAGAGAGAGAGAGAGAGATGAGAGAGAGAGAGGGAGATCTAACTGCCTCGAGGTTCTATGATCGAATGTAATGAAATTTTCTTCCTTTGCGAAACTGGACTGGAGAGGGCAGATGACACAAACGTATTTATCACGAATGCTTCAGTAGCTTTGAAATCTGATGCAATTTTCATAAAGAAATGAGTAACATGCACGTGGTTTACATCTAAGACATACGCGTAAGAGTCCAGTCTATTAAAAAAAAAGAAAGACACGTACCCGATCGAAACGGAGGCTGAGCGATAAATTAAAATTGACATGTTTTGATAACATGCAAGACTTAATTCTCTCGCTATCACATGCGTTGACAGAATAGGGAGCAAAAAGAAACGGATCTCGCAGACACTCCAACGTTAATACATATATTCTTTTACAATGTGTAATGTGAAATCTGAACACACATCTTAAAACATCCTATTCTAAGCTATCTAGGAATCTGAAAAATGTTGCATAATCTACATGACATTTCAAAGAGGGGAAACATGCATTTTGAAAGTAGCAATATATAATATACCTCCCCCCAGAAGATTTTTTATCACGGTGTTGAATCCAACGATTCGCAACGAGATAAATAATCAGCAATACATTGTTGTTTTTTGCACTAATGTGCTGCACTCTTAAGTTATACTGTTGCAGGCACAAAGACCACCTGGTCAGTCTTTGATTATGGTTTTCATTCTCTGGATAAATGACAGTGGATTGTGATCAGACAGCACTAAAATTTCTTCATTCCTAGGTCTATTCACATACACTTAAATTTTTTCAATGCAGTGATTAAGGCTAAAGTTTCCTTCTCAATTGTCGAGTATACTTTCTGATGTTTTTTCAATTTTGTAGACATGAAGCACACAGGATGGTAGAATATTATTTTCATCTTCTTGGAAGTAGAACAGCTCCAACGCCACAGTCTGACGCATCAACTTGTATCACAAATTTCTTGTCGAAGTCTGGAGCTTGAAGTACTGGTCTTGAAGTTAAAATGGCTTTACCTTCTCAAAGGATTCTTGACACTCTGGAGTCCAAATAAACTTAGCTTTGGGACTAGTCAAATCTGTCAAGGGAGCTACTAGGCTGAGAAATTTGGGCAAAAACGACGATAGAAACCAGCCATGCCTAAAAATCTCTGTAGCTGTTTCCTGGTATTAGGTGGGGGTAGCCTTACGGATACCTTCTACATTAGCATTTACTGGAGCAAGAAGGCCTTTCCCACTTCAAACCCAAGATACTGTACAGTTTGCCTTTCCAACTCACTCTTCTCTAAGTTGACTGTTAATCCTGCTTCTTGTAGTTTCTTGAAAACTTTCCTCTGAATCTTCAGATGTTCTTCCCACGTTGTAGAGTAATCACGATGTCATCTAGTATACACCTACTCCTTCTATTGATCCTAGCAGTTGATCCATCACTCGTTTAAAATGTTGCGGGTGCATTCATCAGACCAAACGCAGAACAGTATACTGATATAGTCCAAATGGAGTAATAAAAGCTGACAGCAACTTCGCATTCTCATCTAAGGGCAATTTGATAATATCCTTTTCAACAAGTCTATCTTGGAAACAAACTTGGCTTGCCCAACCCAATATTATCAAGTAACTGATCTATAAGAGGCAAAGGATAATTATCAGCCACACTGATAGAATTCAGCTTCCTATAATCAGTACACATCCTAAATGAACCATCGGGTTTCTTCACCAACACACATGGAGAACTGAAGTGACTTGAACTGGGTTCTGCTAATCATGTTGCAGCAAATACTCAACTTCCTTCTTCAAAACATCTCGATGATATGGTGATAAGCGATAGGCTCTTTGCTTGAAAGGTTTTCCATCTTCTTGAATCTTGATTTCATGCTTGGTCAGATCAGTACGTCTAGGCATCTGAAAAAATTTCTGGAAAACTTCTAATTACGTCACTTAAGTCTTCACCTTGTTCAACACTCAGATGTTTCAGTTTATCCTCCAAATTTTCCAAAATTGAAGAAATTATCATCTTGCTTGCAGTTCCCAATTCATAGCTGTCATCGTCTTCTGTAGATAAAAGTTGTCTGGGTTATTGACACAGTTTCAGTTTTAGTTTCTGAGAAATGCAAGAGCAGTTTCAAGAGGTTCATGTATCTTCCTTTGCTTCTTCTTTCTGGTGTTTCAATCACATAAGTTCTATTAACTTCTGAATTATCTTGTAAGGACCTTGAAATTTATTAGTGAGGGAAAATCTCTTGACAGGTAAGAACACTAACACTTGTTGACCAACACTAAAACTTCTTAGCTTAGTCTTTAGCATCAAATCTCCTTTTCATTTTCTCTTGACTCATTTTTCAGTTTTCTAAAGAGAATTTTTCTAATCTCTTTCAACCTTTTCCTTAAGTTCTTCACATACTCTCCCTGGCTTTCCTCTTGATTTTCTTCCCAATTTTCTGCAAGAATCTTCACGTCCTCTCACTTCTCTTCCAAAAATCATCTCATTAGTGAACATCCATACTTTCTTGATAAGCACTCCTAATTTCAAACAACATTAATGGTCAAACCAACATCCCATTCTCTTCCTGACTCAGAACATACTTTGTCAGCATACTTTTCAATGTCTAATGGAACCTTTCCAAGGCACCTTGAGTTTCTGGATGATAGGCAGTGGATCACTGTTGTTTCACTCCTAACAAATTCATCACATCCTGGAATAACTTTGAAGTAAAGTTTGTTCCTCTGTCACTTTGTCTATTTCGGTATTCCAAACTTTGAGAAAAACTCCACAAGTTTTCAACAACTATCTTGGCAGATATGTTTCTAACAGGGATTGCTTCTGGATACCTTGTCACAGGACACATTAATGTCAACAAATACTCATTTCCTTTCTTTGTCTTCGGCAACGGTCCAACCATATCTATAATCACTTTGCTAAAGGTTCTCCTCTAACTTCTATAGTTGTAGGGGGCTTTCTTGATGGTTTTCATTCGGTTTTCCAGCTATCTGGCAGGTATGACACTCGCGACAAAACCTGCTAACATCTCTGTGAAGTCCAGGCCAAGAAAAAATATTTCATGATCTTCTCCACAGTCTTCCTGATTCCCATATGTCAGACTCATGAGCTACTTCAACCACTTGCTTTCTCAACGGATATGGAATCAAAATTTGATGATATTCACCCCATACAGCATCTCCTGGTATATCTGTAGGTCTATACTTCCTCATCAGCAAACCTTCCTTCCGATAGTAACAGGTAGGAGTTTGTTGCATCTCTTCTCGATCAACAACTCTGAAGAACAAATCAGTTTAACGATGCATACTTCTTCTGCAAGTCCATCAGCTTCTCTCTTGTCACTTGACCACTTCAAGGGTTGAATTCTCAATATCTGCTAATTCAGCTACTGTAGTTTTCACTACTGTCTTCAGTAACACTTTGACTACTCAGAGTCTCTTCAGGACACATCAGGTTCTTCTTCTTCGTCGTCGTCGCTTTCTTCATCTTCTTGGGAAATCTCTTCTTGGTCAGCACTATGGGAAACTTCACTTCCCTGGAATAATTCTTCTAAGCACAAAGATCCTCACTTGATCCTTCTTGGTGCGTAAACCTCAGTTTCTTCACTTACAGTCGCAGTCCTCTTCATACTTCTGGTAGTTTACACAACTAGGAAACAGGTGGGGGTTATTCTTCTCCAACTCTACTGTAGGACTATCCTCAATGGTTTGTCTGTCACTACAGGACAAGGAATAAATGGCACACCACCAACTTTCATTCCCCAACAGAACATGTATACCTTCTACAGCCAGTGAGTCCTTTAAAAGCAAAATCAACATTCCCTGTCACCAATTCACATGACCAGGTGTAAGCGGCATATAGGAGTTACTTCCTCTCCTCCTATACCCTTCAAAATAACTGAATCTCCTGTGAGACTCTTCTCCAACTGAAGGTGAGAACCACGTACTACCACACTATGGTTACTCCCTGTATCACATATCTTGACTGGTACCTGCATACTTCCTTCTTGAGTTTACAGCATACCCTCATAGATATATGGCTTAAAAGCCTCCACACTGCTTAGCCACTCACTGCTTGGGGTAACATTTCCACTGGTTGCTAACATTCAGCTTGTTTAGTTTCATTCTTCTCTGGAGTCTGATTCTTTCCCACACTGCTCTTCGTAATTTGTTTCACCTGGTCACCTTTTACAACTTGACCAACTGGTTTGACTGCTGTTGATTCCGGTAACACTCTTGACTATAGTGTCCTACTCTTCCACACTTGAAACAGACAACATTAGGTTTCTGTAACTGTCTTGAAAAACTGGATGAGGATTTCATATTAGTTTGTGTACTCTTTGTTAGTATCACTTGTAGTTTTCCCATTAAATTTGTTCCTGTTATTTGGAAAAGACTTAAAACCTGGGCGTTGTT
The DNA here is from genome assembly GCF_015104395.2 of Macrobrachium nipponense. Classification (NCBI taxonomy): domain Eukaryota; kingdom Metazoa; phylum Arthropoda; class Malacostraca; order Decapoda; family Palaemonidae; genus Macrobrachium; species Macrobrachium nipponense. The sequence goes on along the minus strand of NC_087200.1, from coordinate 15,681,520 downwards.
GACTCTGGTACTTGACATTGTAATTACGTTTACTACTGATTATATTGCAATCTTCACTAAGTGTGGCAGCTTTGTCAAGTTTCTT
>NC_087200.1:15661435-15676435 GCF_015104395.2 Macrobrachium nipponense | reverse complement strand
ATATATATATATAAACTATATATATATATATATATATATATAAATCTATCTATATATCTATATATATATATAATATATATATATATATCTATATATATATATGATATATATATCTAATATATCTATATATATATGTCCTATATATAATCTATATATATATATATCTATATATATATCTATATATATATATATATATATATATATATTATATATATATATATATCCTATCTATATATATATATATATATATATATATATATATATATATATATATATATATATATACATATACATATATTATATATATATATATAGATATTATATATATATATATATTTTTATTATAGATATATATACATATATATATATATATATCTATATTATATATATATATACATAAATATATATATATATATATATATATATATATATATATGTACTAAATATATATATATATATATATATATATATATATATATAAACTCATATATATATATATATGATATACTATATAATGCATAAATATATATAACTATATCTATACATAAATATATATATATATAATAATAATATATATACTATATATATATATATATATATATATATATATATATATATATATATATCTATATATATATATATATATATATATATATATATATATGTACATAAAATATATTATATATATATATATATATATATATATATATATATATATATAGATATTTTATAAATATATATATATATTTTATATATATATATCTTATATATATATATATATAGATATATATATATATATATATATATAATATATAATATATATATATATATATATAATACATGTTAGATCTGTGTGATACCTGAAAATTGCATGGCGTGACGTTAACACATAACCCCCGAAAAGAATTGCAGATTTAACTAATCCTGGCAGTAATGTCTGAGCAAAAAAAAAAAAAACTTTTATTTTTGTTAGTGATGTTGCGGAGTGGTTGGCGTTAGATGGCATAGCAAGAACAAAACAAAAACATCCGTTTGCATTTGGATTTCGTATCGTCTTTACTTTAAAAAAAATTTCTATTAAAGTCTGGTATCATTTTCAAATAAGGATGATTTTAACTGAAGAATAACTATAATTCCTTCAATTTTCCTGCATTTCATAATTGATTATATAATTCTATGCCGGCAGGGTCAGCCGTCAAAGCTTTACCAAGGAATGTGGGGTATAATTTTAAAGCTAATGCCTCAAAGCGTAGATTATTCAACTGCCAATGATAACACAAATCTTTTTATTTTAGCAATGAATTGCTGAAATACAAAATGAACGGGTAAGTAGATAAGTAGACATTCCTTTACGTTAAGATGACCAAAAAAAAAAAAAAAAAAAAAATTTAAAATGAAAAACGTGGAATTCCTTGTCAGTTTCACACTCACGTGACCTTGAGGAAATATTCGAAAGTTGCTGTCAACAGTTTGTGTGGGAAATAATAATGATAATGATGATAATAATAATAAAAGATATTGGGGTCCACAGACGATCTGGAGGATCGGTGCCTTGTGGCCTGGCTCCGCAGGAGACGAGGCAGACTGACAAGGGAACATCAAAAAGCGCTTAGCGACCGGGGAAACATTACCTCACTTTCAATTCTCTTTTATTACCACTCGTTTTGTCCTCCTGGTTGGCAAAGGAAAGGCATCAGGAAATGGGTTAAGATAAAGAGACAGGGGAAGTAAGGGGACAAACTACTTTGAAAAAGAGAGACAGAGGGAAAAAAAAGGATGGAAGGTATCAAAGATTTGTGAAAGGTACGGCAAATTCTAGTTATTATTATTATTATTATTATTATATTATTATTATTATTATTATTATTATTATTATTATTATTATTGAGAGGATGGACCCTATTCATATGGAAGAACCCCAAAGGGCCTATTGTCTTTTGACATTTAAGCTCCCAAATAGGACGGTGTTCATTGTGCAGGAGTAACAGAAGGTAAAAGGAAAAACAGAAAGAGGAGATCAGTAAGTAAAAGAATAAATTGATAAAGAAATAAATTAGGGATTAATGCATTGTATCTTCGCTCGAACTTTAGTGGTTCCAGTTGTTTTCCAGTTGCGCATCTGGAAAGCTGTTTGCTACATAGTCATGGAAAAATTAATCATACCCTTCAGATTTGTTGTTCCTCATATGAGAAAATTCATGACAATGTATCAGAACACTAGCAGCCCATTATTTGCTAGTAAATTTGTTAGTCGCGCTGTTAAGATGCGTCGCATTGACAATACCACAAAGCCAGTAACATTTCCTAGAATATCTCAAAATGGTTTCACAGTTGTGGAAACTAGTGTATGAAAATGAACTTCGGTTAAATGCTCTTGAATGCAGTAGGGTTTTATGTGTTGCAAATTGATTAATTCATTCCAAGTTTACTAACTTCACTTTGCAATTAGCTAGCAGTACCTAATTCCAGATTAATATGTCAGAAATTAGTGGGCCTCTCTCTCTCTCTCTCTCTCTCTCTCTCTCTCTCTCTCTCTCTCTCTCTCTCTCTCTATCAGCTTTTTCTGTATGTCTCTCTCCCTCTCATACACACACACATACTTTGTGTGTGTGACTGTGTGTCTGTTTGAATAAATGGGTCTCTCTCTCTCTCTCTCTCTCTCTCTCTCTCTCTCTCTCTCTCTCTGTAGTGATCTCCTATGCTCCCTTGCTATTGCAATGAAATTAGTTTCGCTTCGGAAAAAGGGCAATGTCATATACAAGTGTGCTTTAATAAAAGTTTCACTTACCTGTAGACATTCAATTCTATAACTGTGATAGTTTGTAAGTTTTAAACTTATATATTTTCTATGACTAAACTTTTCTTAATGGTGGAAAATATTTGAAATAGTTGTAATGTCTAGGTGACTCCGAAGCGTCTCAACACTCGTTTACTTTTTCCATTCTTTATCATGAAAGAAAGTCGATAGAGTATATGTGTATTATGTATGTAAAATAATACAAATCAGGTATATAAAAATTCATGTATATTAGAATATTAGATATTTTAAAACACGGAGATTACAGACCGTAATTTTTGTCCTTCTTTTGTTTTGAAAAATAAAACGTGTCACAAGGAGAATTAGTTTTTTTTTTTTTTCTTCATTTCCACGCCAAGTAAGCACAATAACAATAGAATTACAAACTTACTTGTCAAAGAAAGAATAAAGCGTGAAATTATTTTAAAGCTGAAAATAATTCAATTTGATTAATTATAATCCTGTGGCAAATTTGTCCCCTTTCCTAAACTAAAAATTTCCCTTGCATAAATTATACGTTGCGCGCTAATTAAATTATCTCATTTTTTATGATGGTAGGGGGAAATCATTTTGTATGTTCCTTTGTACAGGAGATTCCTCTGACGACTTGCTCGAAAGTTATTAGAATTATGTCTTTGCTGCTCTGACTTTCTGTGCAAATATATATATATATATATATATATATATATATATATATATATATATATATATATATATATATATATATGCATATATATAGTGGCTTTAGAAAAAGCAATACAGTGGCATCTGCCAGATTTTAGTTTGTCATATTATTTAAAAATAGATTCCTGAGGGGTGAAATAACCATGGCAACGTTAGTTATTTCATAATCCTTCACAAAAGGGTATTTGTGTATTTCTATGTTTACCTTCTCTCGGCATTTCTTTGGTATTACTGGATTTTCACTCAAACATTCTCATCCATTCTCAAAATACTCGGACCAATCTGTTCACTTACATTAGCCTTTTTATCACTACAAAGTATCCGAACTTCGCCAGGTTCACAGCCGTTCTTGCTCCAATATACGTTATCTAATCAATCTTGTCACCAAGCTATATATATATAGATATATATATATAGATATATATAAGATATAGTATATATAGAGATATATATACTAGATATATAATACGTATATATATATAATATATATATATATATATATACTATATATATATATATATATATATATATATATATATATTATATATATATATAATAAGTAGATCTAAGACAGATTATATGTGTACCACCAATGAGAGGGATGATAGAGAAAGTATTCAGCTTGGTGGACTGCAAATAAAGAGAGTTGATAAGTTTAAGTATGTGGGATCTTTTGTTAATGCTGGAGGAAGCATGGAAGAAGAAGTAAACCATCGGGTACAGGCAGGCTGGAACGGCTGGAGAGCGGCCTCTGGAGTTTTTTGTGACAAAAGAGTACCGCTTAGGTTAAAAGTTAAATTTCACAAGAAGGTGGTAAGAACAGCAATGCTGTATGGTACAGACAGCAAGCACGAGAAAAACAGAGCAGAAGATGGATGTGGCAGAAATGAGAATGCTTAGGTGGATGTCTGGGGTGACATGAGAGGATAGGATCAGAAATGACTACATAAGGGGGTCGACTAAGGTGGTGGGAGTATCAAAGAAAGTGCAGGAGGGGAGGCTGAGATGGTTTGGACACCTGTTGAGGAGAGATGAGGACCACGCTGGGAGACATACTATGCGGATGGAGGTTCAAGGAAGAAGAAGAGGGAGACCAAGAAAGAGCATGGAAGGACTGTGTGAGAGGAGACTTACATGAGAAGGGAATTGATGAGGCAGAAGCGCAGGATAGAAATAGATGAAATGGCTCATCCGAAACGGATACCCCATATAAAAATGGGAACAAGCTGGGAAGAAGAAGATATATATATATAATATATATATATATATATATATATATATATATATATATATATATATAATATTATATATATATTATATATATATATATATATATATATATATATATATATATATATATATATAGTATATATATATATATATATATATATTTATATACATTGCTACGTTTATTGATCTTCTCATCTCCCCAGCAGTATTTAAGGTATCTTAGTTATAAAAGAAGCAGCCATGCCTTCTCCTAAAGCAACTGATTTTGGGAGAGAGCACGTCGTAGGAAGGAATTTCCGGTCTGACGGAAGCTTATGGTAAGATAGGCAAGTCACAAGAGTAGCTAGGCCTCGAGATGGATTTTAGGGACCTCTACAATAAGACCTATTTTCCTTCCCAATTTGCTGGCTGGTTGTTTACCACTTTCAGGCAGTGCCCGAGGCGGTATATGGAAGCCCCGTGATTCCCAGAGAACCAGTATCTCGCTCAGTCAGCTCCAGTCGTGACCTCGGACGGATGTCTCCAACCAGCCTTCCCCCTTAGGCCTAACGGCGTACTGGCGCGCCAAGAGACCCAGACCTGAGACAAAGCCGGACGCCACATTTTCTACAAAGGTCCACACTGATCATGGCATCCAGGTACGTCTTGTGAAGCAGCATATTGCCAGTTCCTTCCCTCCTAATTTTCATAAATCAAACTTCTACTCCCTTTGTTTCTCACTGCCTCATGGCCACATGTTTCCCTTGTGTGATCGTCCCAGACCAATGAAGTCTTCAGTGCATACTTCAGTGAAACATTAGAGTTCCTTTGCCCCAGTGTTAGAGAACTGAATAATCGTAACTTGTGCAAGAAGTCCTTTTTCTTTTATCTTGTCTAATCTGGGATCTTTTTCCAGATCCCCTGAGTCACGTGTCAAGTCTGTCCGCCCGCAAGTGTTGCATTACCGCAAGATATCGAAACCCAGCTTTTATTATGTGAATCACATTTTAGCCAGCTATCCATTTGTGAGACACATATGGGTCCCAACGTGTGGACACGCTGCATTTACTATTCTCCAGGCCAGTAAGGGCCTCTTGTAAATAAATAGATGTAAAGTAATTAGCTGAGTTTCTGGCGACCTTCTCCTCTAGAGTAAATTATCACTGTAAATCCTTTTTACGGTAAGTTCAAGTAATTCATTCTAATTTTCCCTCAACTATTCCTGTTTACGTATTGGAGTCTCATTCAAGGCCAGGCCCATACGTAACAATGTCGACATCGCTGAAGATTCGAACCTAGCTTGCTTAAAAAGCTTGTAAATCGCGTTATCCCTTGTAAAATGTAGTGTAAATGTTTTTACAAAGCGCAATCAAAGCACACTTGCAGCGGAAGACACACACTGACTCACAGTAAGGTGTACCATTCATATAATATGATTATTTTATAACCAATGTTAGCTTAAGGTACGTTTAAATATTTTCATTATGAAGTGTTTTAAATAAGTGTTAAGTAGAAATATTATTATTGTAACGGCGAAAGCGCCAGAGCTTAATTTTAGCGGCAAGCAAACAATTTGCCCCGCGAATTCTCTGTTATTTTGTACTGTCCTCGTCTGACGAGACACGAGCACGTGTTAGATAGATACCAGAAAGTACTAGATCAAACTAGGAAGTGCTTTGCCAGGGTTTCTTGCTGTGTTAGAAAGCCTAGCTAGTTAGGAGTGTTCTACTAATAGTTACGGCAAAAGAAGTGTTCAATTCTTTTGTCTGTGATATGTTAGGGGAATTCGTTTTAACTTAGTTTCATTCCAAGTGTTGGTAACCACATAGCCCTCAGCTAAGCTGAACATACACGCTCTCTCAGACCAGCTTTGTAAGCTTCGCGCATGCGCTTTCCCAGCCAACCTTTGTTTCGCACAACGCAGCCATGCTTTTTATCCCTTTAAGCATTATCTCAACGATTTAAGCAAAGTAACGTAAGTCTTGAAGTTTTAACGTAAATAATATTAATCTCAGTACTAGTATCTATCGTTCTGCCAGAGAAATCAACGTAATTCGCCTTGTATAAGAAATTAGAATTTTGTGTTGTAAATCGCCTCCGCGTTTACAGAGAATCAGCTGTTTGAACGACACGCTGCCCAACCCGCTCACACGTTTCACCTAGCATCGCTCACTCGCTCGCTGAGCGAAAGTTTCATTTCACTTCGCACTAAACGTAACCTTTTCCATTTACAAATGTTTGCTAATATCGTTTAAAATCCTTACCGTCATTTCACTTGTCACAAGGACCTAGTATCCTTACGTAAAGTTAACGTAAATCTTAAAAGTAGAGTAAATTACAAGAATTGTTAACGTAAAACGTGTCTTTGTGAAATTCATATTGAAACTCAAATCATTTCATATCAGCGCAAGCCGCTACCATTAATGTAAACATCGTTCACCGCGAGCGCATCATCATTTTCATAAAACCTTATCCAAAGCAATTCTTTCATTACACGTTAACGTAAGTAAATCATTTAACGCAAGTTGCGTCGTATTAAAACTAAAAGTATTAGTTCAATTAAATTCAAGGGAGTTCATCATATATCATTTTCACCTTCTCCGAGAGAGAGAGAGAGAGAGAGAGAGAACCCATTATTTACAAAGCCAAGAGTACTACGTCCATTACCATTACGCATACATTAACATTATTTTAGTCTCTTGTCTTTCATTTACACTGAGCGTGATACGTACGCGCCAGGGTCCATTGCAGTGTTGCAAGCATTTATTTCGTTTATCGAGTACTTCAGCAAAGGACTGAGCATTTTCAAATTACCATTTCCTGTCATTGCCCGAGTGGTCTTTTCATTTTCTTTATCCCAAAAGACTTGCGTATACCGCAAGCACAAACCGCACAGTGTGCCACCGCAACCTTCATTACTTCCATCAATGAAGTCGTTACCAGTTTAGGACTGGCCACCACCAGTGCACGTCGGGTCTTACCATTTTACAGTGCCACTAATTCTTGACACTGTCCATCGACTGGCTGCTGAAGTACTCCCCCTTTTACTTTCTCTCCTCCACCATTACACTCTGCCACGAGCAGTACCATTTCATTTCAGTATACTTAAGTATACTGCATTTAGTGTCGTCCGACGGGACACACCAGCACGCTACCAGTGCTCCAAAAAGGAATGCCTCCCGAAAGTGCCGCAATACCAGCCCTAAGTGCTGTCAAACCTACTTGTCCGTCCTTACGGAACGCCCAATCCATAAGTGTATCCGCTATCCCAGATCACCCAATCAAGGGAGTGCCTCCCGAAGTGCCGCAATACCAGCACTACTAGTGCTGTCCAAACAAGGAACGCCTCCTCATAAGTGCCGTGCACCTGTACAGGCCATACAGGTAGCCCTATACCTGCGTGTCCGTCCTTACGGAACACCCAATTAATTAGTGTGTCCATGTACAAGGGTCAGTGATCCTTCAGAGCACTCCAAGGGAACGCCTCCCGAAAGTGTCGTAATACCAGCCCTAAGTGCTATCAAACTTGCGTGTCCGTCCTTACGGAACGCCCATTCATTAGAGTATCCACCATTTCGGATCACTCAACCAAGGAACGCCTCCATAAGTGCCATGCACCTGTATTGGACCTACAGGCTGCCCATTCCAGCGTCTCCCAAGTAAGGAACGCCCTTAAGTGTGACGCACGCCGCTCACACTATTTGATTTTCCGCCTCATCAGAAGGTGCCATTCCCAAAGTGCCACAGTGCACCAAGTCTTTTCAGACTTTTTCATTACCATTATTGCAGAACACATTTCCATGTGAGTGCCACTTTATACAGTAGGCACTCCCATTCCATTCAGTACCCTTCCTGGCCATTATTTTCATTTTCATCCGAGCCTCTACTGCAGCCTAAGGGAAATGTCTTCCCCTGCTTCCCGCGACTTCTTTTCCGTAGAGCTAGAGAAGCTCCGAGCCCTAATAACTCTGGGCAAGGAGGCCGGTTACACTGGACCAGCACTGGACCAGTGGATAAAGGCGTAGCAGGATGCTGCGCGCCTGCAAGAAAAGGAAGTAAGAGAAAACCAGAGAAAAGCCAGAGAAGCAGAAAGGAAGGCAAGGGAAGAAGAGAGAGAGCATGAGCTAGCTCTCAAGGAGCAGGAACTCGAAATCAGGCGGGAGAAGGCCCGTAGGGAGAGTATCTTAGCTCCAGCCACTCTGCCAGCTTCCAGCCCTGCACCCACTGTCTCTCTTAGTCCCGCCATCTCTGGTCGGCCTCTTACCATTTTACCTCCTACCTCCTCCCTTTTGGAAGAGGTAAGCCCATCAGTTAACCCCGGACTTGTTTCCGAGGGTGATTCAACAGATGACTCTTCACCTGTGCCAGAGCACACTGCCAGCCTTGGTGACTCCACAGATTCGCAACCTGTGGGGGCATCTCGGCCTTATCATCCAGTGCCACCAAAGAGGTTCTGGAACAAGTTCTGCCAAGACTGTGGCCGCAAGGGTCACATGTCTGCAAATTACAGAGGGTGAGCTAATCACAATATTCCCGCCATCGCAATGGCAGTTACAAATCCTTCCTTACTAGGACCCCCAAAGGGCCCTATAACCGTCGCACCCCTCCAAAGCCATTATCCGCCAAGCCACGTCAGAGCCTACGATGACTCTGGCGCTCAAATCTCCCTGATACGGGAAGACCAAATCCCCCGAGGGGCTAATATTGACAGATGTCAATTAATCACCATTGAAGGTATCAACCATATCAAGCTGATCCTTCCGACCATCCAATTGAGGGTCACCAGACCTAATTTCTCCAAAGTATGTACTCTTGCAGTTGCAAGCTACATCCCAGGAGGTTACGACCTCCTCTTAGGGCAAGACATGAAGTCTCCCTCACAGTTCAAAAAGCCTAGGGGTCCTAACCCCACGACAAACTACTCCAAAGAAAGGAGCCATCCAAGACCTACTTCCTCCCGGAAGTACGTCCACCAACAGTCTCCCCCGTTACCGAGGAGGGAGATTGATCATTCACAGTTCCGTTGCAAGACCTGCAACGTACTAAGGCACTCTACGAATTGGCCTAGGTGCCCTAGCCGACTACCAGCAGCGGACACTGTCCATTTTCCACAAGGCTTAGCCTTCAACAAGAGACAGGAGCCTCTGTCTCCCATTTCCAAGGGCACGCTGAGAGGTATTGCACCTCCGGTACCCGTCACAGGTCCATTCGACCTCAACACTCTGCCAGTGCCACTTGGCAGCACTGAGCAGTGCCAAGCTCCATCCAGCCTGGACGTAGAGCCACCACAGAACTTGACCTCTGCGCCTGGCCCCGAGCTAGCGCCGGCGCCTAACCTTATCAAGGATCCTCCTGTAATGGGAAAATATTCCTTTAATTATTAGTGATTTATTTAGGAATTGATTCATCATCCTCCTCTAATATCTTTACCCTGCTATTGTAAGTGATTGGAACTGTGAAATGTTTTTGTTGTGGACACGAGTGTGGCAATGTAGCCAGTCCCTTGTTTTGTTTTTCTCACTTTGAGTATGGGAGCGCTGCCCTGAATCTTTCATCTGCATTTTGGTAACACTAGCAACACATGTAAGGATCACGAATGCTCTCATGTGAAAAGGACGCAACGGGTCAGCCTTCAATTTGGCTATTTTACCAAATTAATAATGCAAATTATTATCTATCCCTTGCAAGATAAGCTTTTAAAGTTGTAATATTACCGTTAGGGCATTATTTGGAACAGGTCACTATCCTGGAAGAACAGTAGCAGACGAGAATTCAAGTGCAGAGTTGCCTGCCCAGTCAAACGTGTTGCAATGCCTTAACGAGGAAAATTTCCATTGTCGTGAATGATACTTCACATTCATTAGTTGTCATGAAATTTTGCTGTGTTAGTTTGAGTTGTAACTTAGTGTTTGACAGGGTTGAAAACATTAAAAAAGCAGTTATAAGTGTTTTGTTTGTATAAATTTTTTTTTGCAAATACCAGTGCCAAAGGGTACCACAAAATGGAAATTTCCACTGCCGACCATGATCTTAGACTAGGCTATACAGTAATTTAAGAAGGCCTACCCTAGACTAATCCTGTTTGAATGAGGAATTATGACTATTTTTGATAAATATAGTTAGGCTATATGTATATAAATTCGTGGTAAACTTAATTACATAGAACTTAGCCTGTACCCTCATTAAACTAACCTAACTTTGTGGCCTATTGTAACCCAGTCAAAAATCAGCCATGTAAACTTTGCATAGGCTATCCTTAACGATTTCTGAAGAAGCCTAGGCTAGACTATATCCTGTTAAAAGGAACCTTAGCCTAATTTTACCTCATTTTAGTTTAAGATTTTATCAGAAATCTTTCAGGTAACCTTACCCCTTGTCATATGACCCCTTGTCATATGTTGTGTAGAAACATTTAGTACTGTGAGGAGTAGGGTATCAAGTGATTTACACCTTATTGTAAATTAATTGATTCCAGGGTTGCTCCATGTTTGATACTTATCCTGTTATGAGGAAAGCAATTCCCATAATCTGTAGTCGATATATTTTTTTTGAAGTCTCTCAATATAAAGAGTTATTTTTTGTTGTAGTTTTAAACTACTCACTTGCATTGTTTTCTGGAAATAAAAATTAAATAAAATGCATATTTCCAGGGATCTAGTCCAGGAATCTAGTCCAGGAGTTCTGAAGACTAGGTAAATTAATCAAGTCCAGGAGACTAGGCCTGGGAGAAATTTGGCATGATGTAATGAGTAATAAAGAAACAAGCTGAATACCAGGAATTTTCTTCAATACCCCTAAAATGGAAATCAGCACTTCAACTGCCTCCCAGTGGGAAGACATCATCTGGTCTCATCAGTAGTAAGACCCATACACACAAGGAATATCATGTAATAGCAGGTAGGACAGGCCTACCCTATTTTCCAGGCAGTGTAAACGTCAGTCTTCATACCCACCGTGTCAACTATGAAGAAGACTGACAAAAGTGTATATGTATACTAATATTAATAGTATTATTCTCGTATCTTAATGTCGTGGTGTGGGAAAATCCGCCCGCGACACTCCTACAGGAGATCCTCCAACAGGCATGGAGCTTACCGCAGCCCATGGCCAATTCCAAGTCCATGATTCTTCTTCACCCTCACCACTGTCGCCCGAGGATGAACCTCCGGCAGACCTCACATTCTCACCTCCTCCGGACAACCAGGAACTGCCCGACCAGGAGTCAGCCTGGAGTCTTACCCTTACGACGGCTGTCGCAGCAGCCGGAGTGAGGGCCTCCCCTGCAGTAGGTTCCACCTCTACGACGGTTGCTGCAGATACCGAAGTAGGGTGTTCTCCTGCAATCCCTCAGGCTACCACTGCCTCTGCTCCTGACGGCGTTTCTGGCCTTACCCAAGAGTCGGTGCCTCCGTCTACTCCTAGGACTGGTATAGCCAGGCCCTGGAGTAATAAGAAGAAGAAGAAGGGACATAACAAATCATTAACACACTAACCAAAGAGCCACATGCTCTCCTTGACACCTGTGCCCGAGGTACAGTGTCACATTCATTTGCAGAGTGATCCTGGCACCTACCCAGAGAAGGTAGCCAGCCTGATCTCTGCCAGTAAACTAACCCTCTAACCCCTAAAAATTGTGATACTAACACTCATGTAAATGTCATAATTACCTCATTGCATTTCCATCTTGGCACTCCACTAACCACTCATCCTCCTCACGCATCATTACCTCACATCATGTATTTTAACAATTCCGGCGACACATTACTGCTGTGCGTACCATACTCTGGAATGATTGCATCTCCAATTAACTGTAATGAGTAGGTTAGGCTAATGATTTAGTACCAGGGCATTAGGGTAGTAGCAAGTAGAATGTTCAAGTAACCTTATCTAGGGGTAGAGTAGACTGTCGTCACAGACAACCCGTAGTTATCACTTAGGCTAGACTAAATTACTCCATTAAGTTAGTACACTTAGCATCTCCGCCTATAAGTTAGGTAGGCCACTGTAGTTAGCTGTATCGCTGCTCAAAAAACTTTAGTTAGAGTAGGAGAACTGGGTAGTCGAGACGATCAACTTATTTAAGCCAAGGCCTTCACGCCCGAAGGGGAGTGAATGCCTTCTTAACAGGGGGAGCTGCTACGTTTATTGATTCGTATCATCCCCAGCAGTATTTAAGGTATCTTAGTTATAAAAGAAGCAGCCATGCCTTCTCCTAAAGCAACTGATTTTGGGAGAGAGCACGTTGTAGGAAGGAATTTCCGGTCTAACGGAAGCTTATGGTAAGATAGGCAAGTCACAAGAGTAGCTAGGCCTCGAGATGGATTTTAGGGACCTCTACAATAAGACCTATTTCCTTCCCAATTTGCTGGCTGGTTGTTTACCACTTTCAGGCAGTGCCCGAGGCGGTATATGGAAGCCCCGTGATTCCCAGAGAACCAGTATCTCGCTCAGTCAGCTCCAGTCGTGACCTCGGACGGATGTCTCCAACCAGCCTTCCCCCTTAGGCCTAACGGTGTACTGGCGTGCCAAGAGACCCAGACCTGAGACAAAGCCGGACGCCACATTTTCTACAAAGGTCCACACTGATCATGGCATCCAGATATGTCTTGTGAAGCAGCATATTGCCAGTTCCTTCCCTCCTAATTTTCATAAATCAAACTTCTACTCCCTTTGTTTCTCACTGCCTCATGGTCGCATGTTTCCCTTGTGTGATTGTCCCAGACCAATGAAGTCTTCAGTGCATACTTCAGTGAAACATTAGAGTTCCTTTGCCCCAGTGTTAGAGAACTGAATAATCGTAACTTGTGCAAGAAGTCCTTTTTCTTTTATCTTGTCTAATCTGGGATCTTTTTCCAGATCCCTTGAGTCACGTGTCAAGTCTGTCCGCCCGCAAGTGTTGCATTACCGCAAGATATCGAAACCCAGCTTTTATTATGTGAATCACATTTTAGCCAGCTATCCATTTGTGAGACACATATGGGTCCCAACATGTGGACACGCTGCATTTACTTTTCTCCAGGCCAGTAAGGGCCTCTTGTAAATAAATAGATGTAAAGTAATTAGCTGAGTTTCTGGATTTACAGTGATAATTTACTCCTCTAGAGTAAATTATCACTGTAAATCCTTTTTACGGTAAGTTCAAGTAATTCATTCTAATTTTCCCTCAACTATTCCTGTTTACGTATTGGAGTCTCATTCAGAGATATATATAATATATATATATATATATATATATATATATATATATATATATATATATATATATATTGTTACGTATCAATATATATATATACGTAACAATATATATATATATATATATATATCTGTGTGTGTGTGTGTATGTATGTATATATGCAACATGAACTCCTGTCTTCCATAAAAGAGAGTTGGTTCCCCAATCACTCCACGTAGCATAGTCATTCATAGATGTTTTCTTCTCTTCTCAATCTTTTGAGTAGACCCACTTAACCTGACACCAGTGATAGACATTCGGCTACCAAGAAACTAAAGCCCCAGATTCGAATCCTGGCCGGGACAGGTGCACTTTTCGTTTATAATGTTATTTGGATGTAAGTTGTTTCCAAGGAATAGTAGATGCGATAGTAAACGATGCATATAGCTCAATAATACGTCACATGACGGCCATGCAGGAATCTTCCTAAAATAGATCACTAGCCAAAATGATGCCACCACCCCCCCCCCCCCCCCCCCCCCCGCACTTCCCATATTTCCTCAGCATCTCTACTCTTCAGTTCCTGGGGGTTCATTTTCATTCCCATCTTTTCTCGCTCTCTTTTTCTTGCATTTTTTTTTTTTCATCGGCATTTTTAACGGAGAATTTCTTTGACACCTTTTTTATGTTATGGAATTTTCTCCAGAATGTTTCCTATTCATATTGCTTTGATGGTCTCTCTCTCTCTCTCTCTCTCTCTCTCTCTCTCTCTCTCTCTCTCTCTCTCTCCCCTTCTTAGACTTCAACGATTCAATAGTTCTCATTTCCTTTGTAATGGAGGTCTAGATTCGCCATTTTACTCTTGATATGTTTCTTTTTACTTTTTTTATAAATGGTCAAGGAGCAGACCATTTCTTGGAACCTGTGAAATCAAACACACTTGAAATAACTCTTATGTTATTTCTGTTCTTTTCCTACAACCCCCTTTCATTCCTTTTACTGCATCTCTGTTCATATTCTCTTTCTTCCATCTTATTTTACACCTTCTTATAACAATTGTTTCTACGTTATTTTCAATGCTGAATGACCTCATTGACCCTGGCGCTTGGGCTCTGGCCTTAATATTATAATCCAATTC
>NC_087200.1:15616435-15656435 GCF_015104395.2 Macrobrachium nipponense | reverse complement strand
TCATCGTGATGTTTATATAATCACCTCTTATAGTTCCCCTTCGTTGATAATTCCCCGCTAGGGGATATTCCCGAAGTAGCGTGAATTGGATATTAGACGACATTTGATCTTAATGATATATATATATATATTATATATATATATATATAGATATATATATATATATATATATATATTTGTGTGTGTGTGTGTATATATACATGGTTATGTGCATATGTATTACAAGGATATTATACATTTATTTGCTAATAGCCCGGTCGAGCAAAATTTACTAAATATACTAACTGTGAACGTAAAAAAAATGGGTTAAGTAAAATCGTGTAGATAATCCGATTAGTATACTTTCAGAATTCCGTTTATCAGGGTTTAATATTTTGCCCTGCAAATTCCCTAATTTTACAGGTCAGAGGGTCACAAAAACCAATGTTTCATTTCACATTCTATAACATTAATATTTTTTTTTCCAGCTAGGGTAATGACCTTGTAATTTACATTTGATATTTTATTTCAGAGTTCATAATTGGATATTACAGCGTTGTTTGTTCGTAGTTAATTGCATGTTGCGCCGTTGAATGCTCGTTGATTTTGCAATAGTATTTGTTTAAAAGTTTAACTTGTTTTCAACATTCTATTCTGTCGCTTTTCATGTTCACTTTGTCTTGTAGATTGATGCCTGTGTTTGTGTTTTTAAGCATATATATATATATATATATATATATATATATATATATATATATATATATATATATATATATATATATATATATATATATATATATATATATATATGCTTAAAAAATCACAGTAGATGCACGTGACTTCATAAATAACCGAATTCCACAGGAAAATGATAGTCCGGTCGAGCAAAATTTACTAAATATACTAACTGTGAATGTAAAAACAAATAGGTTAAGTAAAATCGTGTAGATAATCCGATTAGTATACAGTCAGAATTCCGTTTATCAGGGTTTAATTATCATTTTCCTGTGGAATTCGCTTATATATATATATATATATTTAATTTTCGTTAAAATCAATTCCTTTAGTGGCATCAGTAACTTTCATGCAGGTATCTTCATAGCAACGGAATTTTTTTTAGATTCTCTTGCGTCAATTTCTAGTGGAAAAAATACGCAGACTTCCTTCTTCCATTCATTGAATTTTTTTCGTTTCGCCTTATGGCCTTAATAAGCGACTACTGACTTACAATCTGGTCTTTCGGTCTATGTATGTCATCTTGTGGGAAGAATTGACTTTGGGGCATGGGTAGTACTGGTTGGTCAGGGGATTAACAGCTTAACCATTTCAAGGCGTTGTTTTGGGTACAAAGAACAGTAAACATGAACGACAGTAAAAATGAAAAATTAAACATGTAATGAATAGATATTAAAGATTTAACATACCATGTGCTGTGTTACCCTAAATATGTGTTTTAAGCTACATGTTGGTTTGCAAATACAGAAATTCGATCATGCATACAAAAATACAAAAATAAATAATTTTTTAGCTTATTTAAAAGTACAAATAGATAATTGTCTGTTTATACATAAATGTGCATAGTATTAAATTTGAGTGTGTGTGTGTGTGCGTCCAAATGGTCTACGCTGATTAACGGGTGGTTAGTTACCCTTCTCCTGCTGGAGGGGTGTAGGATATGATCTGAGTCTTGTTAAATATTCAGGGTTGGTTTCTGGATAGCGATGTTATCTTCACTCTGTACGACCTGGGTACCTTCTATCAGCTCTTGTAAAGGTGGCCTCCTGTCGTGAATATCTTTATAATGTTAGTAAATGGCCCCTTGATTTCTATGAGCTATACATATAAATAGAATATACATAATATACTCATATATACTATGCACACACACATTATATATATATATATATATATATATATATATATATATATATATATATATATATATATATATATAGTATATATATATATATATATATTATATATATATATATATATATATATATATATGTGTGTGTGTGTGTGTGTGTGTAAGTTCTAAATGGTAGGAAAATCATTGTTATAAATGTTTGTGTACCTTGATATACTATACATGTACCTCCATACAAGATGCCGGGAAGGAAGGAATATTTCTTTCTATGATTAAAGTTACACTTTGTAGAGATAAAGATCCGGGTTCTTAGATAGACATCAATTTTATTCGAATTGACGCTAAATCCCATTAAAGATAAATACTAAAATCATATAAAAATCAATCTAATCACAAATCAATAATAACTGTATACAAGAAGTGTTGTCATTCATGCCTAACAATTGCATCATTATGCAACTGCTTTGAGGTTTCCTCCTGTTACACATTTCCAACCTTTTTACTCTCAATTTTCCTGTCAATGCTGAATGACATCATAGGTCCCAGCGTTTGGGCCATTGACCTAAATTCCATATTCTGTTCAATATAAAATGAAAAGTAAAGAAACCGACACCCGATCGGAATTATGCCGAATCCAGAAGTATCTTTAATTTTTTTTTTTTTTTTCAGAGAGAAAAAAGAAAAAATCGCGCCGTGGCTGAAGCAACAAAGGCTGATAAAAGAGGGGATTCGGTGAAGAATCGCTTTTATATCGTGGCTCAGCTTTTGATGGACCTTTTATGACTTACTATTAGGACTCTCTCTCTCTCTCTCTCTCTCTCTCTCTCTCTCTCTCTCTCTCTCTCTCTCTCTGACACGATCGTAATATTTTAGAGGAAAATGTTTTATGGGCCTTTTATAAATCTGAAAGATGATCACTAATAAAAATATATCTTGTGGACACACACATACTTATATATATATATATATATTATATATATATATATATATATATATATATATATATATATATATATATATATATATATATATATGATAAAATGACTTTTTTTCAGTTTCTTCATAACCATATTGTAAAACTTTGTCTTACCTCTTTACTTCAAAGATGTTTTCTTGCTTATTGACCTTGAAAGTTATATATTACATTTGGGTGTATGGTGTTTAACTCAAGTTAACAGGCAAAGGAACATATTCTCTCTCTCTCTCTCATTGACTTCCTAATTCATAATAAGTGACCTTTTTTTCTGCATTACCCATAACCTTCATTTACATCTTTTTATTGGACGCCATATTTTTTGGACGCTTGAATTTCAAGTCATTGGGCCTTGTGGTGGGCTTGTTCCATATGAATAGGATTCATCTTCTGAATAATAATAATAATAATAATAATAATAATAATAATAATAATAATAATAATAATAATAATAATAATCAACAATAATAATATAATCTGAATGAACCATCGTTAACTGAAGACTAGAATCGATTGAACGGTTTTAAAAGCCAAATCTTCAGTGCTTATGAAAAATATTCAAAATCAAGTGATAAAAAGGAGGAATAGAGTTTTTTCCAATCTATATATATATATATATATATATATATATATATAATATATATATATATATATATATATATATATAGAGTATTTATATATATATATATATATATATATATATATATATATGTGTGTGTGTGTGTGTGTGTGTGTGTGTGTGTGTGTAGAATCTACTGGTCACTTTTTTTACCAGATACATATGGAATTGTAATAGCCACAGTGCCCTCTTAACTTCTTGAATTCTTTGCTCTTTTTTTTGGATGTGCTTGTCACTGCAAAGCCTGAAGATCCAAATTCAAAGAAATTGTGATGTCCGGTCCTGGGAAACGAACCCAGGTACAATAATCACAAAGAGGTTACGTCAGGTCGGCAACGTGACCTCTTTTTGATTATTGGACATGGGTTCGTTTCCCAGGACCGGACATCACAATTTCTCTTCTTCAAATTTCTTTGAACTTGGGTCTTCAGGCTTTGTAGTGACAAGCCTACCCAAAAAAAAAGAGCAAAGAACTCAAGAAGTTAAGAGCGCATTGTGGCTATTCAATTTATATATATATATATATATATATATATATATATATATATATATATATATATATGATATATATATATATATATATTCACTGTCCTTCGAGGCATTTGCCTTTATTTATATATTCATCACGAACGGGACCCGTAGCCGTTAAGTGAACAAAACCGGGACGAACACGAGCTTCGTACGTAACGAGTTTAGCGATGGCTCAAGACTACGTTTGGTGCTGACCCGACGCTCTCCAGAACCTTCACGAATTACGGCGCGTCGTGGTACGTTTAATGGTTCGGTGCCAGGGTTGTGACACGCCGCAAACACGAGTGCACGATTTCATCACGCGTACGTAAACACGACGAGGGTAGGATACCGATCCTTCGCGTACGCGGTCGTGATTCGCGACGCACTCACGACGTCAGAGCACGTGTAGAACGACGCCGTGCGTACTCGATTCAGAGTGAAACCACGAGAATGGAAGGTCACGCTCTACGTCCCATTATTTTTCTGATTCAGTTATATAGTGATATATATTATATATATATATATATATATATTAACCATCTATATATATATTATTATATATTTTGTCTATATATATATATAATATATATATATATTTATATATATCTATATATATAACTGATCATGAAAATATGGGAGTGTGAATATATAAATTAAGGCAAATGCTCGAAGAAGTGAAACAACGTAGTTGGTGCTATGCCTTTCTTTCGACTCCTTGCTTTACTTGGTGGTCAGTATCTTTCCCTGTACTACAATCTTTTAGTTGACTCTTCCCTGCTTCCGAGCTGTTGGGCTTATTCTTTTGTAAAGCCTCTTCAATATTTAGGTGGGTCCTCTAATTCTTTAACTGTGTTGGATTCCAGATCCCAGTTACATCTGTCCTGATATGATCCCCATTTGTCTGTTATACGAGATTTCTTTGTAAACGTTATTTTTATATACTGTCATTCGAAGTCAACGACATAGGTCGACGACCTAGTAGCACCACGCCATTTTTTCACTTTTTTCGTGGAATTTTGCCTATACACACCACACACAGCACACAACACCACTACACACACACACACACACACACACACACACCACACCACCTATTATAGTATATTATATATAGATATAGATATATATATATATGTTTATATAGAGATATTTTATATATATTATATATGTAATTATGTCTATATATTAGATACATATATAAATATATATATATATCTATATATATATATATATATATAATCTATATATATTCATATATATAATATTCGTCACGTTTCCATACTCTTGTGATTCAATTATACATACTGAGGGCCACGTTTACTTTCGCTATCCTGTTTCCTCTTTCGAGATGCGTAGTCACTCGCTGCCTTCTCCAAGTCTCTTTTTTTTTCCGCCCAGTCGACCAGAATTCAACAAATATCCTGAATCCTAAATCCTTGCTACCACGCAGTTTAAGCAGATATGACCATCTCCCATTCAATGAATTCAGGGCCATGATGTTAAAACGCCATATAGCAGCCGCAGAGCAAGAAGACAGGGAAAATATTAAGGTATTAGAAAAGGCCAGAATTTCATTCAATCATTCAGTCCCGGTTGTTTGGAAGGTTTGGAAGGAGTCTCTGCGGCAAGAAATTTGCGGAAAACTCCGTAGACTACTGATGCCCTAACAAGGAAATTGGACAGAAATCTAAACAAATCTTATTGATAGCAGGGACTGGACTAATATTGCACGTAATGACTGCGCTGTAAACTTGTCGAGTAAACAAATTAGTGAAAATGTTGTAAGTGTACTCGGATATGGTTTTATCCTTCTTTATATCAAATAGGCTATCTGCTTTAACGATTGCGTCGTCCATATGTAAGCTGGAAAAATATTGTGATCTTTCCCAAAATCATGTTGACATAATTAAAGGTATTGTTTATAGAGCTGCCGACGTTAGTCATGAAAATAATTTCCCTGCCCGTTATTAGAAAAGATTGACTGATCTTGAAAAAAAGACATTATAATCCACATCACAAAAGCTGATAAGTCGAATAGTATTGTTATTTTAAAGCTGACTACATACCACGTATGCATGCCCTACTGGATGATGATACGACTTACAAACAAATAACAAAAAATCCCCTTGATCAGGTCATAAAAAGAATTTCAGTAGAACATTGGAAAAATAATTAAAGATAAAAAAGAAGTACTAGGTCATTTGTCAGTAACCTTACTTGTAAAGATTAGTAAAAACGCACAAAGAAAATAATCCTACACGGCCTCTTGTCAGTACTGTTGTCTCAATATCATATAAACTCTCAAAATTTATTACCAAGCTCTTGTCCCCGTTACCTACAACTATCTCCACTTCTCACATATATAATTCACTAGATTTAGTTGATAAACAAAATCACTTTTTGCCCCACTGATTGATTTGATAGTTTTGATGTCTGTTGTCTTTACTAAAGTCCGCATAGACTCTATTTTAGGGTATCTCCGTAATGACCGAATTCATCGGGAATTACCTCTACTCGTAAGTCATATAATTTCACTCGCTAGGCTATGCATTTGTGATTGTAAGTTTATATTCAGTGGTGAATTTTACCAACATATATTTGGTATGGCCATAGGCAACCCTTTATCCCCACGCCTCTTAACTTGTAAGTGGAATTCTTTGAAAAGCGATATTTGCCTAATAACATTTATAACCCTTTAAAGTGGTATATAGATATGTTGACGATATTGTTTTAGCTGTTTCGCCTGCTGGTATTGATGTAAAATAATTAAAATATCCAGGTACCATCCATTAAGTTTACTTTAGAATAAAAAAAAATGTCCTCCTTTCTTAGATGTTTTAATACAAAGATAACCTTCTCAATACAAGTCAGTACTTATAGGAAACCAACCAACAACTTATGTCCATTTTTATTCAGGCCACCACCCTGATATAAATTTGTAAAAATCGCTTTTTCTGCTGTTTTTACGATCATTGCGCATAGTCAGTCCCCAGTATTTTGATCAGCAAGTTGAATACATAAGAAAAATAGGGACAGATTTGTTGTTCTTCACATGTGCTATATATTTGCTATAATAAAGCTACAAAGTTTCATAGTGAAAGTAACGTGGAGAAAGAAACCACTAAGAACATTCTGAGCTTGCTTTATTTTTGTGGGGCTAAAACCATTAATTCATTGTTAAAATCTTTTAATGTCGACCTATAATTACACTCTAAAAGGAATGTTAACAAAATATAGCCCTAAGGGAAGCAACAACAATGTAAAAACTAAAATTCCTTGCTTGGACTGCTCTTCTTTTTATATCAGTCAATCAATTGCGGATTTAGAATTATGAATTAAACATTATAAGTTTCTCTGATAACTGGGCAAACAACCAATGCAATATTCATTCATTTAAGTGACAATTCTCGCAGGTTAAATTGGACTGAAAGTTCATTGATTGGCAGATCGAAAGATTTATCGTCACGAAATATTTTAGAATCTATATATATATATATATATATATATCTATATATATATATATATCATAGAAGGTCAGACCAGCAATACGATGAGATGATTACGATGTTTCGTAAATCATATTTACATCATCTGGGATTTCTGCCGAAGAATAAAAATATATATTGTAAAGTTTGACATAAAATAGAGGTCAGTTAAAAGTCAGATGACAAGTAAAACTGTTGAAAGTAATCATCTCATTGTATTCTTGGTCTGACCTTCTATGAAATATACCATGGAATTTTTTGTAGCATCATCCTAATATATATATATATATATATATATATATATATATATAATATATATATATATATATGTGTGTGTGTGTGTGTGTGTGTGTGTGTGTGTGTGTGTACACCCCTATGTCCATTTCAAATTTGTGTTCAACAACCCTTTCACAATAGGCAGACTTTTTAAATTAAAAGACATCCTTCCGGAGTTGATGCGTTCTTTCGTTGTGTATGAGTATACTTGTCCAAAATGTAATTTTGGAAATTACATCGGATCTACCCGACGCTTACTGAAAGTCCGCATCGATTCCCATAGAGGTGTCAGTTATCGCTCTGGCTGCATTTTAAAATCAAAAGAATTTTCGGCCATAAGGAACCATTCAAATTCATGCAAAACTGACGTTATTTATAATAATTTCAAAATACTCTGTCAAACTGCTGATTGTCTCTTACCTTAAACAACCAAACTACCTCCACACCGTTACATATTGCCTAACTGCCTATTACTCAAATTCTCTCTCTCTCTCTCTCCCTTGTTTTTGATTCCTCTGACATCGCCTTTTGACTATGCTATTTTCCATCAGTTAACACCAAACTTCTTAACAGTGAGTCTGGCAGAATGCTGTCTTTGTTTATTTTTTCAATTTTTATTTTTTGTTTTGCTTTTGGATCTGTTATTTTACTAAGTTATTCAGTTTTTATTTACTTTCAGCTTAAAGTCACTTTGTAGTTTTTATTTTCCTTTTAGCTTAATGACAAACTATATTTCTTATAATTATTAAGTTATTTTAGCATAATTTTTAATATTGTAAAAATTAATTCTATTTATAGCCCTGAAGATGGGAAAAGATTCCCGAAACGTAGGTGTCAATAAAAAGAAGAATGATATCCAGTCTTCCTGTCCTCGTCTCTCATATATATATATATATATATATATATATATATATATATATATATATATATATATATATATTGTGTGTGTGTGTGTGTGCGTGTGTGTGTATTTTGCCCTTATTTATATATGTTCTTCACGCAACATATTTTATAATATGTTTATTTATACATACATACAATATATATAATATATATCATATATATATATATATATATATATATATATAGACAAAATCCACGAAGGATTTGATGTTATATGAGGGGACATTTAAACAGTTATATTAGTTGCCTGGCTGTATTTAAAAATGGCAGCCAGCTCTGTCAGACAGGATGGTTCTCTTTGCTTTTTCTATAGATAGATCAGTATTTCAAGTTATACCTCGCCTAAGTTTTGTTTGTTTATATTTAACCTATTCTTTCCAAGACTATATCATCCTCAGCCAACCAGGACTTAGAAACGTTTACTCTGAACGTTGCCTGTGAAGTTCCATGAAGGAATCGTGTCCATAATGGCTGCCACCCCATCCTTCGTCAGATGTTGCGGCGCCAGTTTAAGTAAACCCTAAATAAAAACCCATCGCCAGGAAATTTGTTTCAAGCGGAAGTTCATGGCTTTACCTTTCCCTTCGAAGTTTTATCAACTAATGGCTGAAAACGCCTGGAAGGACAGCGTCTCTCAAATACACAGGAAAACACAAGAAACGTATAGAGATTCTATATATTCATGCTTTAGAGGAAACCCCATTCCAAGAATGTTGATAATTTTTCTCCTGATGACGGTTGGCACAGCAGGAATAACATACGAATATCAGATCGTAAATAAGGAAATGCAACTGATAGGAATAATCATTACTCAAGGCTAACAGTTTTCATTCATATGTACAGTCTTTATATATATAAATCGCCTCCACAAAATCCCCCGTGAAGAGGTGATTTTTCCCTCAAAAGAGCCATGAGTCGTGTATCAGTATTACTATAATTCTTTGGTGAAACGTTATCTTTTAATTCATTTTACAGCTGCTGTAGTTTTGCCTAGATGAACCCACAAGTCGTCAGAACCCGAGAATAACTGAGGAAAATTCCTCTGCAGAGTTCCGTCACAAAGCAAACAGTTTTGTGCATAAGGAAAGCCTTCGCAAAGCCATCCTCCAATTACGGGGATGATGGCACGACCCAGTGACATAATCCCCACTGGTCTTATGCTGTAAACAAACGCGCAACATTTTGGTCGAATGCCTTTTTCTCATGGTTCCCAGAACTCGCTGCGTCAGGCACGATGGAAAAGATCGCTGGCAGATGCGTCCTGAAACTGCCCTGATACGCAACGTAGTGTTTTAGGTCAAAGGCCCTTTCAGAGGGCTGACAATGGTAGGTCAGTTTTTTTTTTTTCTTTTTGCGAGATATGCCATGATAATATCAATATATTGAAAGAAACGACAGACATAAAAGTTTGGTATAGCTTGACACGAAAGAATTTTGACATGAAGTAAGAATGAGATTACTTGTAAGAAAGTGCCTAATAAAGTATTGTTTATGTCGAGAGCCGACGTGTTATGGGTGGGGTTATATAAATATACGAGTAGGAAGACTGAACTTTTGTCTGTTCAACCACATGACCCACCTCGAATTCACCCCCTTGAACTATGAATGCGGCTAAATCCGCCTGCCTCGTTTTCTAATGCGTCAGTTCCTCGTACGAAAAATATTCTCCTTTGCGGGTGTAATGAATTACGCATTTAAATGCTTGTAATTTTGCGTTAATTTCACATTCATGTCCATTTCAACATTACCCAAAGCATCATTACTAATGATGCAAGAAAAATGGGAATACCTAAAAAGTATTGCAGAAAATTGCTGAATAATAATCTCTCTGCAGCAGTATCCATTTTCCATTTATTAGTATAATGCATTACCTTCTATTTACTTTCTTGCTAATTCATTTTTCACGTCAGTGATCCGTTTACTAGTTACCCTCTTAGAATAATTTGCATTTGAACTTTATTGAATTCCGAATTTATCATCGAATATATAATCAACTTTACATTTATCATTAGGTCACCTCCGCACATTATTATTGCTGGTAAAATGCTCTTCCCTACCACCCCTCACACCGCACCCCCCCCCCCCCCCCCCCCCCCCCCCCCCCCCACCCCCCCCCCCCCCCCCCCCCCCACAGGAAAAATTTCTGACTGTATTTGAAATGCGCCAGATACGAGTTGATATTGAAAATGAGATTACGGGCTTAAATTAAAATAAATTGCTATTTTGCATATTGAAGTAGAGCAGTGCGAATTCCTCCTCTGTATTTTTGCTTCCTGCTTGTTTGGAGTATCAACAAAAATGAAACGTCTCCAACTTTAAAAAATGCTCTGGTATTATCAACTGACTTCTCGCAGGGTTATTTTGATCGAGTTAAGACGTTTGTTGAGTCAGCAAAAAATAAAATCTAATATATAGAGAGAAATGTTGCGGGGAGTATCACATGGTAAATCCTCTTGTATTTATTATATTTTGTCCTTTTTACGAAGAAGCTTCATTAATGAACGTAAGCAAAACGTGTGATAAACAGTTGATGAAAGTAATCACTAAATCTGTGACGAAAAGGTAAGAGAATTAACGAGAATCCAACAAGAATTGTAGGTTCTCCTTGTGGCAATGAGACCTTGACAGAATTTTTTAGAAAATTCTGACCTACAATAGAAATCCCTTTCTGTTCTTGTGAAGATAATTCGAGATGAAAGTGGGAGAAAGTTTTTTATTCTCATGTTAAATAGCACTTTGTTATAGTTTCATTAAATGAGCAACTTCGTATATACTAGGTATAACAAATAGAACTTGAAATACAGTGTATTTTTTGTATTTTCCTAGTATTCTGTTTCCTTAGCTGAAATGATAAGAATAATGTCATTGGAGTGGGAACATTGACTGGAAAAAAAAGTGAGTTAGTGAACCAAATGAAGTGGAGGAGGTGTGTGTGTGTGTGTGTGTGTGTGTGTGCAAGAAATGCTGTTGACCCCAAAGACCGATCTTGAGGAAGAGGCAAAGGACTAGGAAATATGACGAGTAACAGTGTCCGGGATGGAGGGAATTTGTAATCCGTTACCTGAGCGTTTAAAAGCGATGCTATTCAGTCTCAAGTTCCTCCAGTTTTATTTACTTCATTTATACAGCGTCTAAGTGGCGTGGTCGGTATGGTCTTGGCCTGCCACCTCGGTGGCCGCGAATTCGATCCTCGGGCATTCCATTGAGGTGTGAGAGATGTGTATTTCTGGTGATAGAAGTTCACTCTCGACGTGGTTCGGAAGTCATGTAAAGCCGTTGGTCCCGTTGCTGAATAACCACTGGTTCCATGCAACGTAAAAACGTCATACAAACAAACACGAGTTTATGCAAATATTTCGGGAAATGAAAGAAAAGGTCATTCTGACCAGAAAATGTTCTGAAGACTTAAGCATTTTAAGTCTTCAATTATCGTGAGGTAAATTTGTAAAATAACGGTTTTCTTTAACGCTGCTCTCGGCCAACATGGCGTACGCTAAGTCTGAGTACATGGGGGTTGGGTGGGAGGGGCGTTAGGGGAAGGGTTGATGAAGTGCATTAGGCAACCATACTGTTTTTTCCCATCTGTCCATCCGCCTGTGGTGTTTGCGTGTGGTAACACTGCGTCCCGGGCTTTAGATATTTACATTCAGCTTACATTCAACATTAATAACAATATCTTATTTCGAATATTAACGGTGTAATTCGCATACAGTAAATTATTAAAATGTTCACCAAGATATCCTTTTATTTACCTAAAACTTACACATAGTGTAACTATCTAAAGCCCCGGACGCAGTGTTACCATACGCAAACACCACAGCGTGGTGGACAGGTGGAAAAAAACAGAGTATAGATTGCTATAGTCTCCTCGCACTAACCATTAAAACTGCATAGGATGCAGGATTCGTTAGTATTGTATCTACTTCGAATTTAATCATTAACAGTCATACAAATTATTTACCCATTTACCTTCAAATGGGATGAAAAATACCAGAAATTTGTTGATGTCACCGAAATCAGCTGATGAGGTGACAAGTGCCAGATTCGACAATCCCGCCAAAACAATGGCTGTTCCATTAACCGGCGCGCCTCCCCTTCCTTTGCATACCGTTGCACTCGTTTTTTTTATACGACTTACTTCCGTGACAGCAACTATGCAGATTTTGTAATGATATGCTATATTTTGTATGATTGTTAATGATTAAATTCTAAATAGATACAATACTGACGAATCCTGCATTCTATGCAGTTTCAATGGTTAGTGCGAGGAGACTATAATCTTTTTATTATGAGTTTTTTCCTCGCAGGTTTTTGAAAAATGTAACATTACAGTCCCTTCATTTATTAAATAACCTGAGAACAGACTTCACTGTAATTTAATTTTAATGATTAGCTTTACGTATCAAGAAAATGTCTCGGAATTGTTGAATCAGGAGCCAGGACTAGGCCTATGCTGATTACCTGATGAATATATACGTACTACCTTTTTCAGGAAAGACTGAAGAAAGTGATTTGTCCATAATGTTCCCATTGCTTTTCATCTGACTGGGACGAAAGCATTTTCTTCTGTGTATTTTTCCTTCGAATGGTGTATGATGAATATTTTTGCTGGAGAACGAGTTTTTTGAAAATGAGTTTTAAATCTCTGATATGTGTATAATGAGTAGGTCTATCTTTGATGGAGGGGAGATTCCATTCGGATGCTTTTCTTTCCATTATCGGATTCCAGTGAATACCGTTGACGGAGAGGGAGAAGGTTTCAGTGATACTTGCATTTTCCTCCTTTGTTCAGTATCTAAAGAATACATTTGATTAAAAGTATTTTATTCACATCAGCCTAATCGCCGATTTCCTGTTTTTATAACAGTGGAGTTCATTGTTGCAAAACCCATAAATAAACATCGTATCTGTGTATTCCACATTACTGGAACGGTAATGCATTGTCTCCAGTTTCTTGCTCACGAAATGAATAAGGAATCTGACATTTGTAACCGAACACATTCTTGGCGGAAAAGTGGGGCTGTTTAGACGGTGCACAACCGGCGGCCCGCGGGCCGCATGCGGTCCCCAGTGAAGCACATGGCGGCCCTCGAAGTTATCATACAAAACACAATATATCACTCTCTGTACAGTAAAAGAAAATAATAAATATAAACATATTACTCCGTCTTATGATATAATTACAAATAGTAAAAATGTACTATACAACACACACACACACATACATATGTATGTATGTATATGTGTCTGTGCATATATAAACATATATATATATATATATATATATATTATAATATATATTTATTTATATATATATACATACATAAATACACATATATATATATATATATATATATATATATATATATATATATTATTATATATAATATAATATATTATATATATATATATAAATAATATATATATATATAAAAATATATATATATATATATATATATATATATGTATGTATTATTCTTTGTGTTTTCTTGTTATTGTTGAATTATCTCGTTATCTATAATCAGTTCATTCACTAAATTCATAATTTCATCACCATCCTCGAACACGAAAGCAGTCGAGACAAGAGGTGAACGCGCCGTATGGCTTGTAGACAGCCATACGCGTTCACCTCGTGTAGACCGTTGTCTAGACGGGAGTAACCTCGTTGTTGTGAAGGGAAGGTAACCACCTGAAGTTATATCTAAATTAATATTTATCATAATTTTGAATACTATTCTCTTTTTAAACAGATGCGAAACCTGTTTTTGTTTTTCTTGTTTTTCTTTTTTATTGTATTTTACATTCATAATTATGGTTTCCTAATACATCTAAATTCCAGTTTAAAAAGTTTGTAAAATTATTATTTGGCAACCTTCCAAGTTAGCCAATTTGTCTGAGCTCCGATAGTTTCTTTGCAGTCTAAAATAGGAGATATTGCTACAAGGCCAGGCATTTATCATTGTAGTGTTTTCAGATTAATTTTGCTTAGCTACTATGGCTTCTGGTACTTCTGTGGACAAAAACTCAAGTCGAAAAAGAAAGCTTGAAGATGAACATAGAAAATTTCAAGAAATATGGACAAATAAATATTTCTTTGTGGAAAACAGTGAAAAAAATCATTTGCTTGATATGCCAGAATAGTGTGGCCGTTTGTAAGGAATACAATTTGCAAAGGCATTATCAGACAAAGCACAAGCCTTATGAAAAATTTGTTGGTGATCTAAGAAAGCAGAAAATTAAATCACTAATGCAAGGTTTTCATGTGCAGAAAAATATGTTTATTCAGAAAAATAAAGAGGCACAGGACGTAACAGAAGTGAGTTATGAAATTGCAAACCTGATTGCTAAACATTCCAAGGCATTTTCAGAGGGGGATTTCATTAAAAAGTGTATTCTACTTGCTGCTCAAAAACTTTCTCCAGATGTTTTGAAAAAGTTTGAGAATATCAGTTTGAATCGCATGACAGTGCAACGTCGTATTGTTGATTTGTCGGGTGATATAGTAGACCAGTTGGAGGAGAAAAGTAAACAATTTGTGTACTTCTCCCTAGCCACTGATGAATCTACTGATGTTACATCTACGGCTCAGCTACTTGTATTTGTACGTGGTGTGACAGAGGACTTTTCTATTCATGAGGAACTCGTAGGGCTCAGTTCATTGAAGGGGCAGACAACTGGTAGTGATTTACTTAATGGACTTTTAGAACAAATTTCAGTAATTGAGTTAGATTTGGACAAGTTAGTAGGAATATCAACTGATGGGGCTCCTGCAATGATAGGCAAGCAGAATGGATTGGTGCAGCTATTGATTAAACACCTTGGAGAGCGAAAATATGAACTGAAACAATTTCATTGCATAATAAATCAACAAAATTTGTGTGGAAAAGAACTGGACTTTGATCATGTAATGAAAGTTGTAGTTTCTACAGTCAATTTTATCAAGTCACGCTCAGCTTTGCATCACCGGCAATTCAAGCAATTTCTTGATAAAATTGAAGCAGAATATGGCGATTTAGTGTTTTTCACTCAAGTAAGGTGGTTAAGCAGGGGAAATACGCTGAAAAGATTTATCAGTCTTCTGGATGAAATTGAGATATTTCTTAATGAAAAGAATAAGATGGTACCAGAACTTACAAATGCTGACTGGCTTTGTGATTTGTCATTTCTTGTAGATCTCACAAGTCATTTAAATAACTTGAATCATAAACTTCAGGGGAATAACCAACTTATTTCTCAGCTAGCCAATTATGTGACAGCTTTCGAACAAAAACTAAAATTGTTTCAGTTACAGATAGTTAAAGGAGAGTTAGGACACTTCCCAAATTACAAACTTATGTGTGAGAAACACAAAGTATGCAATAGACATGAATATTATGCAGCAAAATTAGGAAAACTTTTGGAGGCCTTTGAGAGCCGATTTGAGGACCTAAAGAAAGAAGTCAATGATTTGAAGTTGCTCAGCAACCCCTTTTCTGTATCTCCTGATGAAGTAGAATTCGAAGCTCAAATCGAACTGATTGATCTTCAGAATAATGACAGCCTTCGTACCAAGTATAATGAAGGGGACTTGCTCAACTTTTATAATTGCTTGGCCAAAGATCAGTTTCCTTATTTGAGAAACAAAGCTGCTATTTATGCAAGCTTATTTGGCTCTACCTATATATGTGAACAAACATTTAGTCTGGTGAACCAGACCAAGTCAAATATTCGTAGCAGGCTAAGTGATCAAAATCTGCACTCTGTTTTAAGACTGGCAACTACAAATTTCCATCCTAACATAAAAAAACTTGTACATGAATCTCAGTGTCAAAAATCTCATTAAAACAAAACAGGTGAGCAACTGTGCATTTTTTATCTTTAAACATTCTACAAACTATTTATCATTTCATGTAAAATCTAGTCTAGTGGCCCTCGACTAGATATATGTTTGATGATGTGGCCCGAGTAGCTCAAAAGGTTGTGCACCCCTGCCCGGGCCGGGCCGGGCCGGGACGTGATCAGCTCCATCCCCCTTAGCCCCATAGCCGTTCGTACTCTGTCCAGTGCTCGCCAACTGACTTGGCCATTTAATGATAACGCTTATTTCAAAAATCTTCCTCACCGACAAACAAAGCGTTAAAATGCTTATGTTTATAGAACATTTTCTGCTCAGAATGACACTTTTTTTTTTTTCTTTGTTTTCCTAAAATATTTGCATAAACTCTTGTTACACATCGAAGAAGTGACCAGTGCTGGACATGAAACTAGGTAACATTTTTTTTCTTTTTTTTTTTTTTGCTTTTCATTTCCTTATTCTCTCAACTTCAGAGTTACCTAAATTTTTATGTGGAATGTATGACAAATGGAAGTGTGATGTTCACAACTCGGTCTGGGTAGTCCTATAACATACCTAAGTTGAAATTCGTCGCATTTTTTTAGTTCTTTCATTCTTTTAGTGTTCCAGCAAAAGCGATTCAAGTTTTGATACTCTGTAGCATATCAAAACTTCAGCTGCCTGTGTTGTTAAATTTCAAACCAAATGTCCTCAAAAAGTGATTTAATTAGTAGCTGCGGATAATCAGAATCCTTGAAGTCGATTTTCTCAGAATGGGGAAAAAATTGCTTACGACCGTTCATCTAGCTTGGGATAAATTGATCGAGATGCACTTATGTATTCTTGCGGCAGTATATGAAATTTGCTCTTATAATCTTGAATTTAAAAGTAGGCGAGTGTCGTTTATCAAACTGGGGCAATTATCATGGAATTATGCTATACCTAAACCTTGCGACTTTTAAAGTATATTGTTTCATTGTTTTACGTATTTGCAAAATCATATTACTGCTTGTTTTTTGACGGGAGTTTCTCTGTGCATATGTTGAGAATGAGGATTATAGAATTATTGGTATTATTACAGTTTCAACCATTATGGGAAATCTATTATATTGATATTTTTCCCGAGTAAAGCACGTAATAACAAAACACTTCTTCTCAATACATTATTGTCGCTAATGCATACTTACAGAGAAAAAAAAAAATTAAGTTTTTACCTCGAATTTTTCCTTAGTCGGGAGAGGTGTTTCCTCTACGGTAATGTTTACTTTTAATGAGCCCTCTAACTTACTTTCTTACGCAAACAAAAGCAGTTCCAGGTACTCATTATTGGCTGAGAGGTGTGACATCGTTATGACGTCATGGGTTTCATAACCAATTACGAACGACTTTAGTCGAAAACTAAGTTTCACTAGCATTTCCGCGAAGTAAAAAAGTTACCTGTCTAGTGTCCACTGGTATCCTTGTTTGACTGAATACTCGAATAATGAAGCAAAAAACGGCATTTTGTCTTCCTGTACCTATGGCAGAGGCAGTGGCTGGCCCTTCTGGCATTAATTTTGACAGACCTTCGATTTCCTACCGATTGTTTGCAGTGCAATGTGGTCGTCGGGTACCTGGCCACTTCCTACTTTAAGTTGCATGTCAGGGAACCTTGCGACGGCTTCACGTTTTCCTCAAAGCAGCAGCATATCTTTATCAACCAACAGTTTAAGGTAAGCTTCATTAATTTATAGAGTATATTATAATGGTGGTAGTATAACGATGTATACAGCAGTACCATCACTTTGGATTTGGTTTGATGGATGTTAGGTAGTGGCCTTAAGGGGGGGTCGCAGGGGGGGCGGAGCCCCCCGCTAGGCCTAGGTAGGGGTACAGGGCCCTAGGTAAGGTTAGGTGATTGTATTAGGTTCGGTAGTGCCCCGAAAATCACTTTTCTCCTCCTCCCCCCACCCAAAAACCCCGCTTCCCACTGGGATCCCCCATAATTGAAGTAGTAGGTTTATGCTTAGATTTTGTGTGTAAGAGTAACTCTTAGTTTCTTTTTTATTCATTTCCTCATGTTTCTATGCGATGTGCAACACCAATCTGGTCGTTTGTTGGCGTTTTTCGTCGTTAATACTTGAAAAACGGGTGCGGCCTTCTCCTGGACATTTATCTTTTTCTGGAAAAACTCGTTTTTTTAACTCCAATTACATAGTAAATCTCTAAATGGGATGGTTTGCAGTCAAAATAAATGTTAAATCCGTTGGAACTACATTATTTCTCACGCAACAAATATATTTTTATTCCAGTTTTCCCATAATGGTTGAAACTGTAATTTTACCGAATTATTTTATATGTTTGTGATATGCAGTATAGCTAATACTGACCCCATAATACTTACAAACAAAGCTTTTCAATACCGCAAATGCATAGGTTGCGCAGACCTAGAAGCTCATCTTAGTAACCATCTCCGATGCACAGGTTTGCAAATGTGATGAAAAATCGAGAAATGGGAAAAGATTGCAACTTCACAGTGGGAGCGTTCTTTACCTTTTAATCACCGAGAGGATTCTGCCTGTGCAAGCAACAATTTGAATGGCGTTCGAGAACATCGAGTAGATTCAAAATATTGCCGTCGGGGGAGAGCTGGAAAGTATATACCATACACGACTTAACCGGTCACCCTGAAACAGAGAGAGGCCGCAAGAGATGTTTTCCTCTGATACCCGCTTGGGATTCCGTACTCCACAACAGCCATCCGTTAGCCGTTGGGATTACCTTGTTAAAGCCTCAGGGCCAGTTCCCATTCGTTGCGAATAACAACCTTGATTGCGGCTTCCTTCACGGGAGGCAGTTCGGCAGTATTTCATAAATTCTTGTCTGAAGGATTTGGACTTTTATCAAAAGATTGTGTGGTCTGCTGGCGCATTGCTCGAGAACGTTCCACCTGCTCTTAGCTGCTACCACTGGAGATTGTTGCATCCGTGATATTTCACTATATGAATATCATCGTTGATTTTAACGCGTTTACAATTTCCAGACTGCAATTCAATCATTCATAATTTTATTGCCCTCTTGACCAACTTACATATACCTCTCGCTTTTTCGGCTTTCCCGTATTTTTACTATTTTTCTAAAGGCTCGTTGACCCTCTATTGTCTAGCATTTTGATGGTCATATACTTAAATCCTTTTTGAAAAATATTGATTAAAACTAATGTCATAAGTTCATGCTCTTGTGATCTCCCATGCACCCCAAATTTAAGCATTGGCCCTTATTACACCCAAGCAGTGACACTGGTCATACCCGTTTCTCTTTCTGTCTGAAACTGGAATTACTTTAGATTCACCTCTGTAGAAGTCATTCTTCAACATGCATTCTTTTCCATCCATACGACAACAATTAAAAAAATTCTGTTTTTATATTCCAGAGAAGAGCCAAAAAAAAAAAAAAATCCCATATATTTGACATTTTCCGTTCGAGAAAGTTTTGTAATCTCTAGTTTTACTTGGAAACAAATATCCTACAACGTGGCACTTTCCGTTGCTCGTAAAATGACGAAAAAGCTAATTTTGGTTATTACTTTGGAATAAAAACTGTGACTGCTCATACAGTAGGGCAAGGTTATTGCGTCATTCTTTCATAAAGGTCACTTAAGAAGTCTCGTGACAGAGTTTCCAAGCAATTAATTTCAACAGCCTAAAGTTGACTTCCTTGCGTCTTGTTGACTATGCAGTTTTATTAACCCTGATAACAGATCCTAAAGAGCTGGTGCTATCTCATGTCATTATACAAAGCTTCGAGGAAGTTGACGAACGTCTTTTGAAGTATTCGGTGCCATTTATGGATAAACGAGTCGACATTAGTCTATCCACTGTCAGAAGTTCATACTAGCGAACTTTTATTTATAATTTGATTTGGAACGATGAGTCAGTAATCCCTTAGAATTGGAACACACGTCACCAACGACATAAGACTTTCTTCTTTCTCTCTCTCTCTCCTCTCTCTCTCTCTCTCTCTCTCTCTCTCTCTCTTAATATTCTTTCCTCCGTCGCTTTCCTGCACCCAAGAACATGCAATTCCTAACACTGCGAAGTATCGCGTATCCCTTCTGTGTAAAAACTCGTGATACATTTGTTGGAAGGTGGATACTCGTGCATCCCATATGAGCTTAATCCTTCATTCAACATTATTTAGTAAAACGTCATTGACCACGGCTATGATGAGGAGGGGGAAGGGGTGACAAGCTAAGGGATTTGAGAGGTTCTCTTAATTTACCGTGTGACCACCGAAAAGCATCGTAGACATCTTCAGCTTTGACAAAGGAGAACCTACGTATGTTTCTGAGGTTCTGGCTAAAAGGTTGGTGTCTTGTTGCAGTCCGTGATATTTCACTATAGATGTTATTTACAATTCTTTTGCGACTGACCCAAAGGAGAACGAAAAATATTTTAATAGAAGGCTAATAGGATGGGGCAACATAGTGCCCTTTCCTAGCCCAGCCCTAATAGAAACAAGAAGAGAATGCATCTCTAGAATCCAGCTCACAAGGAAACAGACTCATTTCGTTAAAAAAAAAAAAAAAAAAAAGGAATTCAATTGGAGGACCAAACGCTACAAAAACTTGATCGAAACTACAATTTGAATTTTTTTTTTTTAAGTCGTAGGAAGAAGACAGTTTCCTCATCATCATCATCAACGAACGATATTTCATTCCTTTATGCAAATCTCACTGTTAAGAACTTGCTCTTACTAAACAAGAAATTTCTCCTACACCATTTGCGTGGGCTTTCATATTCGATCGCGTTTTCTTATAATATCCATTATTATTATTATTATTATTATTATTATTATTATTATTATTATTATTATTATTATTATTATTATTATTATTATTATTATTATTCCACAGAATACGGTGCTCATTCACAAGAAGCAACAAAAGGTCATGGGAAATACAGAATGATGAGATCGGTTATTAAAAAAGACAGATAAATTAGCAAATTAATCAATACGTAAATAAAAATGCAAGCAAATTATTGAGATACGAGGAGAATTGTACTTGTTAGCATGAAGAAACTGTCATAGCCATCGGATGCAGATTTATAAATGATATCCAATGCATGGAATACGAATTCTTAGAATATATTTTAACAGATTGCTTACTGATTACCATAGCTCCATAACTGTAAATTTCCGTCATCTTATGAAGGACATTTTAAGGCTAATCGTAGCTCCAAAAATGCTTACGATTATCACGATGCTTATTCAAGTTGTTAGATTGTCATATATCCAGCTCTTTGAGGGCTTATAATTGGTGCACTTAGAACAGACTTAATCTTAGTTATATCCCAGGAAGGTAAAGATTCTTATTACTCTCCAATGTATGTATATGTGTGTGTGCGTGCTCTTTTATTTCCATATCCCGCAAGATATAAACCTTTATTTTCTTTAAAAAAAAAATGATACAACTGATTTTTTGGTAACTAAAAAAATACCTTTCTAGTTAGACGAAATAACACTGATATCATATATTGTGTATTAAACTAGTGAACAAAATTTTTTCATATACTTAATTCGAGTTTGCCGAACTTTATATATCTTATATATATATATATATATATATATATATATATATATATATATATATATATAATATATATATATATATATATATATATGAGGGTCTTATCACATCCCCTAATATATATATACGCATTAAGCTACAAATGTCCTTTAATATCTAATTGGCTGTATCTCGGAATTAATATATATATATATAAATGTGAACCGAAGGGGAATTTTTATAGTTGATAATCATTTCGTCAGCTCACGGGCGCGAAGCTAGGAACCAAGAAATCAGGACATAGGTACAGTGAAACGCTCTACCCACACAGCTGTGTGGTTCCTAGGTTCGCGCCCGTGAGCCGACGAAATTATTAACTAAAAAAATCCCCTTCGGTTACCTCATATGAAAATATACTAATTCCGAGGTAGAGCGATTTATATAATAAATGGACATTCGTAGTTTAATGCATATATATTTATATATGTATGTATGCGTATATGTGTATATATTTTTATGTTGGTATTTTATTTCTCCAGTGTTTTTGGATCGAAACATTGTAGCACAGAAAAACAGATGCAAGGAAAATCCTTGTCGGAAAAAGAAAGTGCTCGTCCACTACTTTGTTTTTCAGACCAACATGATGGAAATTTTTCTCATCTTCACGTCCCGAACGAGGAGGCAGAATGAGATTAACAGAATCCAAGGAGGATCACTAACTGAACTATCCTAGAAGCCTTTGTAACCTTCAAACAACGGGGCGGAGCTGAGGATGTGCAATGACTACTTCAAAAGTTCAAGCATTCTCCTTGTATTTTAATCTTTTACTCACATTTTTATCTATTTTTCATTAATTTGTCGATTAATTTTTTCTTGATAAACAAATAAAAAGATAAACGGACAGATAGATAGAGAAACAGGAAAATGGGCTGCATCGAGAATTCCGTGCCACAACAGGAAAAGATATTTATCTTGGTATTGGATGCTGCTGCTTTCAATCCTGGTGGGGGGGGGGGGGGGGGGGGGGGGGGGGGGGGGGGGGGGGGGGGGGGGGGGGGGGGGGGGGGGGGGGGGGGGGGGGGGGGGGGGGGGGGGGGGGGGGGGGGGGGGGGGGGGGGGGGAGGCCAGGGCATAGAACTGCTCAACAAATCAGCTGATAAGACTGTTCTTTCAAGGGGAAAATAATTGACTTTTTTTTTCACAAGAGATAAGATTTGGAAACTGTCGTGAAGATTATGCGATTTGAGGACTAGATTGTTTTGTTTGGTATTACACTGAAATGATTAACGATTAAAGCGATTGATGTATAAAATCTGTCAGACTACCTCTCTCTCTCTCTCTCTCTCTCTCTCTCTCTCTCTCTCTCTCTCTCTCTTGTACAAGCATTGGGAACCCCTTCAAATATTTATGCTAAATTAGTAAAAACAATCTCTCTCTCTCTCTCTCTCTCTCTCTCTCTCTCTCTCTCTCTCTCTCTCTCTCCAGAAGTCCAGCAAAATACAAGTAAGGACGCAAGAGTATTATGCTCAACATGTCTATCATGGATAGATGTTATTAAATCGAGACTTAATGTGCAAATACGGAAAAGAAGAAAATAAAACTGAAGTGATAGAAAAAAATAATAAAAACAAAAACAGGTCAAGATTATGGATGCAGAGATGCTCATAGATACCACATATGAGGCAATACAGCATGACAACGCAAAATAAAATCCCGAAGAGGCTTTACCCAGATCTTCATACCGATGGGAAAGAGCAAGAAAAAAAGAAAAGAAAGTCACAGTTTGCACCCTTTTGAAAGGAGTGAATTGCATTCAAAGGTATGTCATAATTATGAGATTCATGACAAATGTGCATACATAGACGGCTATGAGGATAAATGCAGCGATCTTGAAAGAAGGAAGAGGATGTATTTTCAACAAAAAAATGTAGATATATGCACCCTGTAGCCATGAATCAAAATCAAATAAATAATAAAAATAAAAATTAAGCAAATAAAGAAAGGAACAAAGAACACGAGGTGAAGGAAAAAAAACAAGCCATCACCGTGTTATGAAATGTCAGCATCGAGAATTCAAGCAACAACACCCAGATACACTGCAAGGAACAAGCACTGTATATACGATGCCAGGGGATGGTGCAAATATGGAGACAAGGGCAGATTCATACACAAAATAAATAAACATGAAGACGGAATATCAAATATATTGGAAAAGTTGGATTTTTTAATGTCACAATTTCTGGAAATGAAAAGATCAACAACTAGAATAGGAAAGAGACATGGGAAAATCCTTATTATTACACATATTAAATGATGGGATACAAGCAAACCATCATAGTGATGGATGCGCGGGATTTAGTTACGATTAACTAAAAAAAAAAAGTAGAGTTTCTGGATATAAGTGAAACGCGGTATTCCCAAGAAACTGGTTATGATGATCAGATAGAAAAAATAGGAATCAAGGGGGAGCAGCGATATATGGAAGAGACATAAATCAAGGAAAAATATATGAGAAATATAGTATCTCTTTATGTGAATTAAAAGTGGTAGAATTTGAATCTAAAAAATTAGTAAACATTGTAATATATAGACCCTCTAATACTAATGAGTTTGACACAGTAATAGAAAAATTGGATAATATGTATAGAAATCACAAGAACTGGAATATACTCCTATCTGAAGACTTTAACTTTCCTTTCGTAGATTGGAAAGAACGATTAGGAGATTGTGGTAGTATTTATACATATAAGAAAGAGAGTAATAGTAGTGCAGAAGGTAAGAGGTAATTCGAAAAGCTATTAGATATGCTACTAGAACACAACATTCAACAAATAAATCACCTACCAGCAAGAAAGGATAATACTTTAGACCTAGTATATGTGAATGAGGTGAATTATGTTGAAGAAATAATAGTGTACAATACGAGTATTTCAGACCATAATGTCATAGAATTAACAGTCTGTTCCAAAGCAAGTAAAAGCAGAGATAAACAAGAGATGAAAAAGTGGGA
Source organism: Macrobrachium nipponense (assembly GCF_015104395.2). Taxonomy (NCBI): domain Eukaryota; kingdom Metazoa; phylum Arthropoda; class Malacostraca; order Decapoda; family Palaemonidae; genus Macrobrachium; species Macrobrachium nipponense. Next base: position 15,631,449 of record NC_087200.1, on the reverse strand, counting down.
AGGATATGGAAAATACTATTTCTATAGTAAGAATATAAAATGGTCAGAAATAAATGAAGAATTAAACAAAGATTAGGAAAAACTATTCGTAACTGATGATAAATACAGGTCTGTTATATAAAATATTAGAGGAAATAGTGAATAAGTATATACCGAAGAAGAAAGTAAACATTAGTCATGCATACCAAGAAACAGAAGAATCTTGTTCCAGAAAATCAGAAAGTGGAAAAAAGGTCTTGCAAAAGAAAAGAATGTATGAAAAGTTATGGAACTAAACTGTAAGATAAAAAATGCAGAACAAAAGATTATACAATCAAAAGAAAATGAAAAATGGGACTTAGAAGAAAAGACCCTAGAAAATGTCAAGCAAAGCAACAAACTATTGTACTGATATACAAAAATGAATAAAAGAAGAGTAGAAATAGGCCCTTTAAGAGAATTTATCCATAGAATTGATAATGAAGATAATGATACAGAAATAAGAGATGAAAATAGTAAATATTTATCGGGCATATTTATTAATGAAGCTGATATTGTGCAGGCTATTAATAAAATTAAAAATGGATCAGCACCTGGACCAGATGGTGCCCCTGCCATTTTGTTACAGAAAGTAGTTCATTCTATTGCAAAGCTACTAACAACATTATTAAGGCAGAGTGTAGATACAAGCAAGATTTATGATGGACATAAATTAGCATGTATTACCCCTACTTTCAAAAGTGGATCAAGACTTAGAGGCAAGTAATTATAGGCCTGTGAGTCGTACATCACATATTATGAAAGTGTATGAAAGGGTAATTAAGAAAAATATTATGAAACATTTAATGAAAAATATTTTATTTGATATAGGACAATATGGTTTTGTACCCGGAAAAAGTACACAAACCCAACTGTTAGTCCATCGTAAGAACAAATATAAAAATATGATAAACGGAAAAGAAACAGATGTGGTTTACCTAGACTTTGCAAAAGCTTTTGATAATGTAGACCAAATATATCAGCGAAGAAATTTAGAAAATATAATATAGTGGACAAAGTAGGAAGATGGATAAAAGAATTTTCACAAAACAGAAAACAAATAGTAATTGCAAAACGATGAGAAATCGGATGAAGCTAAGGCAATATCTGGTGTGCCACAAGGTATGGTGTTAGCTGCATTGCTATTTGATATTATGATTGCAGACAGAAACAGTAATGTTAAGGACTCGGTAGTGAGTAGTTTCGCCGATGACATAAGAATAAGTAGAGAAATTACTTGTGATGAAGACAGGAACTTGCCACAAAGAGACCTAAACAAAATATATGAATAGGCAGAGGTAAATAGGATGGTATTTAACTCTTATAAATTTGAATCAATAAATTAATGAGATAAAGAAGGAATGCTGTATGCATATAGGGAACCTAATAACGAAACAATCTCAAATAAGGAAGCAGTTAAAGACCTTGGCATGATGTTCAATAGGAAAGTGTAATGCAATGATCAAATAGCAATACTATTGGCAAAATGCAAAGCAAAACAAGAAAAGCCGAACACATGATTATGCTTTATAAAACGTATGTACGTAGTCTTCTTGAATATTGCTATATGATATGGGACCCTCACTTCCAAGAGGATATTGCACAAATAGAGTGTGTACAAAGGTCCTTTACAGCTAGAATAGAAGTTAAAAATATCAGGAGCTAAAAATATCAGGAAGAGCAAGCAGAGGTAGATTAATAGTGCCCAAAACTATACAAGGAAAACTAAGGAAAGCACACAGGACACTAATCCACCACGCACCAGCATCGACAATGCAGCGTCTATTCAGTGCTTTGCCAGCTCATCTGAGGAACATATCAGGAGTTAGCGTAGATGGGTTTAAGAATAAACTCGACAAATATTCAAGCTGCATCCCAGACCATCCAAGATTGGAAGATGCAAAATATACCAGAAGATGCATTAGCAATTCTCTGGTAGACTTAGAGGTGCCTAACACTAAGGGACCTGGGGAAACCTGAACAAACTGTAGGGTCTGTAAGGTCTGTAAGGTCTCTCTCAGGAAAGCTAGACAAAATCATTAGGACACTGAGAATGAACATTAAAACCTGCTCCTATAGAGCACACGATGTCTCCTCGGATGGACTAAAAAGTCTTTTGAGTCATCCTAATCCTTGTAACTCTCTCTCTCTCTCTCTCTCTCTCTCTCTCTCTCTCTCTCTCTCTCTCTCTCTTTTGTACAACTAGTGGCAAACCCATTCCACATCTATCTGCATGATTTATAAAACCTGTCACAGCTTTCTCTCTCTCTCTCCTCTCTTCTCTCTCTCTCTCTCTCTCTCTCTCTCTCGTATTGCATATATTTACCCTGTGTCCTCCTCCAAGGCGTCGTTCTATCGGCCTCCCGGTACAGAGGATTTGAATAAATTATGCTTTCTTGTGGCATGAAGTAGATTTACCCGAAGCGACCCTGGACATAAGAAGAGCTTTCTGACATTTCCGGTGTAACCTTCAGGGCGGAATCCCTCTTTGCGTGCTCGGTGCCCTAACTTAGTTCTTCAGGGGCGTTGGCTTCTTGTCTTCATTTTTTATAGGTAGGATGTCACGTTAGTGTTTTTTTTTTTCTTCTTTTCTTTTTAAGTTCCAGTCATGTTACTTTGATAAAATGCCTCATTACATAATATGACTAGCTATATTATTGAAACGAAATGTTTGTGCGAATTATTACTGAATCAATGTGAGGCTCGATTCCGTGGGATTAACTCTGGGTTCCAGCGTTCATTTATACAATTACACACATGTTGCAAACATTCTTACTCAGAGAAATAAACGAGGAAACATTTAAACAAGTGTTTACGCATGCTTGTGTTAAGGATAAATATTGTGGTATCTGTAGAATTGTTTTTGTTCTTCGAATTTCCTAAGTATAAGTCCGAAAATGAACTATGGATAGAATATTATGAGCTGTGGATCGTAAAGCATATTTCCTAACGTGATATGGCATCTCCTCGTTACCTTAGACCCAATACTAATAATAATAGTGCCAACATTGGAGGAGGATTTCTATATACCTGTGTCATTAAAGATAACGACTACATAAACGCAATTCAAAATTATATTAGTGCTTCGAGTTCCTCTAATGAATCCCCTTTTTATGTGGGTCATGTTCTTAACCCTCACAGGGGATTTTCATTTTACATGTAAGAGAATTATAGCAAATTATATATATATATATTTTTATATACGTAATAAATTGTTAACATTTCGCCCAACTTTGTTATTGCATGTTCACAGTGGTTGTTGCTGCTGAACTGGAATTATTTCAAAGTCAGTTGTGCAAAGGATGAATATTTTCAAGTGCAGTGAAGAACACATCATGTTGACGGACAAAACTGTGTTAAATTTTAAGCTAACAGGGAGAGAGAGAGGGTTGGTTGTTGGCATCAGTTTCTGCCATTTATTGGTGACAACTTCTTGCATTTATGCTTGAGATCTATATCCCTGGGTATGTCGGTTTTGTGATTTTTCCTTCTTACTTCCGAAATCCCTTCCCTGGCCTTGTTTAACTTGTCTTCATATTTCTATTTCCTGTCATTTAGTTTTCTCCTTTCGGGCTTATAATGTTAAAGTAGAAGCCGGGAGATATATTTGTAAGTGTTTACATAATAAAAATATGGAATGTTAGTCCATATTAATAAAAGACTAAAACTAAAGAGGTCAACCAGATGTATTTTTATACTTCGTGTTTTCTACAAGAACCTCACATCATTGCCGAATCATGAGTTTAACACATCGTCGTCATAACCAAAGAAGATAATACCGACTTCGTAAGTGATCTACAAACCCCAAGACACTCCAATGAATATAAAAATGCAATACCAACCAACTTAGCGTAAGATTATCGCAAGTCTAACATAACCAACCGACTTAGCGTAAGATTATCGCAAGTCTAACATTACCTCATAGGGCGCCTTATTATACAAGGCAACAGCCCTAAAAGTGGTGGCAGCGTACCAGAAGAACTCTACAAAGTCTTCCGAAGAAAAACCAGAATAATAAATCATGTATCATCAGAAGTCAACGAAGACGAAAGCAGCAGATTCTTCAAGCAACCTAGTACCATCGTTTAGTGAGCGACTTCAGAAAAAAACAAGAACTCTTCAACGACGACGAAAGCAAGAAATTCTTCAAGAAACTTAGTATCATCGTTTAGTGAGCGTTTTCAATAGTGAATAACTTCAAGAAACAAACCCGACGTATCCTTTTCCTACGGCAACGCAAGCTTCGTCTCTCATTAGAATCATTCAAGAAAACATCGTTATTGAGCGTTTCCGGCACTTCAAGAAACAAACCGAACACGTCTGCAGCATCGGATCTTCAAGGACTCGAATCATCCAAACAACGCGCACGGGGAAAACTGAAGCCAAACCAGGCCATCCGCTAAAAACAGAAGGAGGACCAAGGCCGTGTGTCGTTATCGGAACACCGTGACTTCCCACAAAAGCAAGCTAAGTACAATTTTTTATTCATTTGGAGTAACTTTGAGTGTTTCCTTTACAGGTCGAATTTCGTTATTCCTGTGGCTGAAGTTACGAGGCATTCTTAATCTTACTTTTTTTACAGAAATTATCTACATCATTGAGATTTCGCTACTGCGAGTTTTTATCTTTGAGTGTTTGTTTCCAGAAGTTCTACTGAAATATCATAATCATATACTATGTTAATTTTATCATTTTGGGTGATTATTAATCCCTTACGTAACAAATCATATTAAACAGTGAATATGCGTTTACGCAGTGGACGTCTGTATTTATACAGATGCATGGATAGGGTCGTTAGGCACCGTAGTGATTAGAAAACACACAAAAACAAGTGGAACACCCGTACAAATCTAGATAAATTAGAAACACTATTTCGGGTCATGACAATAAATGCTCCTTTGCAAGTCCTGATCGCAGTTTTAGCCTTGAGTTTTTTGAGTTATATAAAATATCGAATCTCAATGACTCAACTTAACTTTAAAAATAAGGCTGGATTGCAAGGAATAACATGTCTGTAAAAAACTTTTATTAGGCTAAATGCGCTGACCAGGATCCCTCACTATTTCAAATTTTAGCAAAGAATGAAGTCAACAACAGTTAATATTGAATGCAGTAGAGAAAACTTGTCTTAATAGTAATTGCTCAATTCATAATAGTTCGTCATTCATACGTTCGTTGCTTTATACGTAAACAACAACAGAATGCTAAAAACATACAATACGTTGCCGATGGTAATAAATAGAAGGATCCTAATTATTACAAAAAGAAATAGGTAAACAGTAGCCCTTTCAGAAACAAACAAATCGTGCTTAAGCACTTGGGTACCATGTCATCCAGTCAAGCGGTCAGGGTCAGTCAAAGCTGCCGAAGTGTTCAAAACATAGCAAATTCCACACAATAAGCGACTCTAGCAGAGTGGGGAAAAGCGATGTTGGATCATACATGCCAATACCTTTTTGAATTAAAAAGGAATTTTCCTATGAATATCATGACCGTATCAAGTAATCAGAGCAGGTTCTAGTAATTTTAATACAATAAGTTATTATAAGTAGTGGTGGATTAAGCCGGACTGTACACGCCGTAAAAATTAGAATATCTTGTTTTATTCCTTTAGTACACGTAATATCCTGTATTTACGGACTCACCGTCTCTTGTTCGAACTTCCCTAATGAGAAGTCCGGATAAGCGAGTGCTTACAGATACCTCTATAATTATAAAAAACATTGATCTGTATCTAGAGTAATTGTAAGATATCCATCTAGGGGTATACAAAATATTATATTACCTCCTGCAAAATAAGGCGTGTTTATCAAAGGAAAATTCTATAAACCTTCAAACATATTAAAATCCGTTTTGAACAAAAAGAGACAGTTAAGCAAATAATAACTTATATAGAGGAACAAATCATTGTCTCATAAATCGTGATATTGTTCAATGACCCAACAGAATTCTCCCACAACCGCAGTCGCAGTTTGCACGCAAAATCTCGAGACGCATGCACCCTCAAATGTCTTAGTGCGTGTAAAAAGACTTTGCTGGGATCTGAAATTATAATCCTTCCCAACACTCTGAAATATAACGATTTTCGCGAACAAAGCCCTAGACACGGTTGACTCACAGCAACAAGTTAATCTAGTAATCCACAAAACCTATACGTATAAATATCGCATTTCTTTTATTGTTGCTAATTTTAAATCACGCCCAATCAGTCGTAGATGAATCTCTCTTATACTCTATCTAAAGTAATATCCGTAAAGTCATTCAAGCAGAGGTGATTCAGCAGAAATTTCCTTTATCTTATATCTGAATACCAGGAAGTTTCTCCACTAGCGAGTGATCTCTGGGAAAAAAAACGGATGTCATTGAAAACAAAATACGGTCTAAGGACAAACATAAAGCTATATACGTACCTTCGTATAGACTCTCAATGAAATTTCAAAATAGAGATAAATGACGAAGTTGAAAAATGTTAGTAATAGGAGTCATTAGGAAATCAAATAAGCCCATATAATTTTTCCCTCAAACGTCATGCCATAAAAGATCGGACTTGGCGTATCTGCGTAGATTTCTGTCGCTTAAACAAGGAAACTACTCCCGATAGTTTCCAGTGCCATGTACCGACGACATCTTATCTCTGTTAGGTTAAAATAAATTTTTCACCTGCTTGGACTTACTTAAAAGCTTTTACCAGATACCATTACCTAAGTGATTGTACCTCATACACCGTTTTCAGCACACTCAGGGGACATTATCAATTTTTACGTATGCCTCCGGCTTACGTTGCTGCCCCCCAATTACAAAATATAGTGTTTGGAGACTTTTAGGGGATAACCTACATGCCTATATGGATGATCTTGTAATCTTTTCTAATACCTTAGAAATACATTCACATAAACTAGAGCTAGTGCTACAGAGACAAAGACAAATAATCTCAGAGTAAAATATCTAAATGTGAGTTTTTTTTTTTTTTAAAAACCGAACATGTTTATCTAGGTTTTATGTGTCTGGTCAAGGTCTTAAAGTAGTCCATGGTAAGGTGTCGGCTATTCATAACTTCCGGCGCCTATTAACGTAAAAAGAGGATACAGCGCTTTTGCGCTGTAGTGGGTATTACAATCGTATGTAAATTTGTAACTCTTCAATAATGACAGCTGCTTTAACAGATCTTACGAAGAAGAGCGTAGATTTATTATGGTCTAAAAAGCATCAACAGGCGTTCGATATCTTAAAAGCGGAATAATGCAGCTCACCTAACTTAAAAATCCCTGATTTAAATAAGGATTTTTTTTTATTGCAACAGACGCCTCAGACCAAGGGGTAAGAGGGGTACTACTTCAGTAATATGATAAACAGTTCTTTCCTATAGCTTTTTATTCATGTAAACTAAAGCCCTCTGAAAGTAAATATGCAGTAATAGGCAAGGAAGGGCTAAGTATCGTTAACTCACTAGTACATTTTAAGTTCATAATCTATGGCTATCCTGATAAAGTCCTTACTGAACATGAGTCCTTTACCGAGTTTTTCAAAGGCTTTAATCACAGTCCAAAAGGAACTCGGTGACAAATGATCATTCATGTCTTTGGAGCCAAGATAAGATATCTACCTGGGAAAGCAATTATCATAGCTGACGCATTATCCCGCAATCCCGCACATACTGCAAGGAACCATTAATTGAACTAAAAAAAAAAATATATATATATATATATAGAAACATCCGTCCCTATTGCTAAAACCGTATCTAAACAAGAATATTCCTTAACCCAAGAGATCGCGAGCATTGAATATCTGGGTTGGAGCGCAGAACTGTTACAAACTGAACAAAGCAAGTGTCAACAGCGATAAGCAAACATAAACTTCGAGGAAACAGGGTCAGCAGCTAAGCAAAAACAATAAACACTTCGAACGGAAACAGGGTCATCGGCTAAGCAAACCAATAAAAACTTCGAGCAGAAACCCTAAAGCAAAAGTATATTTAAAGTATGTGTATCAGAATTATGTAATCAAATGTAATATTATATGTAGGTCCGTGATGAGGAAAACCCGAAGAACACAGCAGATGACTAACGACCAGGTATTAGTAATAATCTCTTTCATACCAATCGTCCTAAACTGGTTGTATTCCGTCATCCAGGGTTCCCTATTATGTCACAGAAAGCCAAATCACTGTTTTACTTGCCTACAATGCCTACAGATATAAAAAGCACATAACTAATTGTAACACGTGTCATGAAAACAAGGGATACACTAAGACACCTGTCAGTTTAAGGGCCTATCCCGTGCCAAATCAATCCTTGAAAGAATACACGTAGAATTATTAACAAAGTTACGAGTCTGACAGAGCAAATAAACACTTTTTAGTGTTAATAGTTCCCCTTGACACGTTATATATAATTAATAGCACTAAAAACAAACACCACAATTGAGTGTGCTAGGAATATTTATGAGTGCTAAATCAGTAAGCATGGAATTCAACACATGATAATCTGACTCGGGTGGTGTAAATCAATAATAATCTCCTTAACACGTGTGAATTCCTATCCATTAAGAAAACCAATAATTATTTTATCGCCCAGAGTCAATCGGTTTGGTAGAATAAGAGATAAATAAGAAAGTGTCAATGTCTTACGAGTTACAACTCGTGATGTTGGATCCGAACTGGATTATAGCGGTTCTCGCGGTTTTAAATACCTTTATCATTCATATCTTGTATCTGTAGAAATGATACCGCAAGTAGCCTTATACGGTATGCCGCTAGAACACTCTTCCACATATTCAAGCCAACCATTAATTTATCAAATATATATAAAAAAATATATAAATAAATAAATATAAAAAAATAAAATAAATATGGATACAAGTGGAGTCAATATAATACACTCTGTAAGAAGTCGGAAGGGTTACAAATTATAACAAAAAAGGAATCACGATAAAATCAATAAGCAAAACGTAACCATAGGTTAATTAAATATCCAAACATATATGCGTAAAGATTTGAACTCTAACTTAACGCTTTAGTAATGACAAATAAGCTAAAAGTTCAAACACATATCAAAACCTACTGACATATTGTCTGTCCCGGTGATTTATATTCGTAGTCAAAAGATAAATAAGCAAATAAATAAATAAATAAATAAATAAATAAAATAAAATAAAATAAAAGAGATTTTAAAGTCAGGAAGTCTAGAAGTGAAAATGTATATCTATGCAAATAATCTTATACAGGGAAAATAGTATATATAAAATTTGTATGGAAACCCTTTTTTCATTAGTTTGAATAAGGAATGTCTAATTTAACATAATTACATTTATTTACAATCATGCAAATTTCCAACATGAAACTAATATATAGTTCAATTTTGGTACTGTTTTTTTTTTTTTCGGACATTCTTCTCGTGTGGGTCGAGTATTAAAAAAAAAAAAATTAATTAATACTAAAGTCGTATTTATTACAGCAAGTAACGTAACCCTTAAGCTGGTGACGACGTCATCAGTCTAGAAGATGCCTGTCGCGTTTGCCAACTCATCATTGTTCTGTTTAACCTCAATAATCTGCTTGCATAAGCTTCATCTGTGTGTGTCGTCTCGTGCTGGCAAAGCAGGTTGCTGGAGAGAGGAATGCTTAGCCCGAACTTCTCATGGGCAAGGCAGACGTTAGGTACAAGTGTCTATCCGTATGCGCAATGCAATTTTAGTTAAGGACTTGCAATCATTTTAAAATTAAGGAACAAAATAAGCAAATAGAATTTCTATAACATCAAAATGGATTAATTTTTTCTGAACCTCATAGACAATTAGAGTCAATAATTTAGCTTATGACATTGGTAAACGGACATTTAGAAGTATCAAGACATGTATATGAAAAATTTACTTGCAACATTAGCCTATGACAATTCAAGTAAATCACATTCATGGGAAAATGTTACATTTTCTTGAAAAAAACCCAAAGTTTATATAGAAATTAGTTACATAGTGGGTTCTTTCGTTGCATCTCTAGCCTATTAATAAAGTTTTTAAAATTAACCTCAGAGGATGCGCGGGAGAAAATTGAATATGAAACTTCTGTTAGGGGCACATAGGATCAGATTTTATCACAACTTAATTTCAGTTAGCATAGAGAAATACAGAATCATGATTAATATTCTCTTTGACTCTTATGTTGCCTGGCAATCTTACAAATAGCTCCGTTTTCCACTTCTTTGTCTAGTAACTTACTACCAGTAATATCGAATTTTCTTTGGGATTCGTATTGATATCTGTTTATTTTTTTTAATTATGGATATTTTTACAAGTCATCATAGACCTGGATAGGTTCACTCATTGTTAATGCCATGGATAAAAAAGTTTGTACAGCTGACTCTTTTGAATTCCACAAATATCAGCGAATTCATGTGGGTTAAGTCTGGTTCTAAATGGCTTTCTCCCCCCCTGTATTTGGATGTCGTCTGAATTTACTTTGCCCTTGTGACAAGTATAATTTCACTTGCAGGCTGATTAATGGAACCTGGTTACAGTATCCTGCAGTACGAGAGTTTCACATCGCAACTTCAAAAAAATCGTTCGTTGCTGCGGACGACGGCAGTCGAGTAACAACCGCCTACAATGTGAAAGGAATAAGCACCATCATGGACTTCTTCGACCGACACCGTATCCCGTCGTTAATCTTGTTTTAATGCGGAATGCTCAGGCGGCTGTCGGAAATCGACTACAAAAGGGACATACTTCCGACACTTATGACCAGAAGGATATTCAACTCTACTTTGCTGGCGAAGGACTCATGCTGGGGGTGGTTTTATTAATCGCGAACGTATTCGTGTGGCTTAGGATATAGAGAACAAGTATGAGCGCAAAATAGAACGTTGGACCCCGCTCAGGCAAATTTTCCCCTTGTTTTAACCATTTGGAATTGGCCCTTTCATTTGGCTATAGGTGGTTGTCGGGAATTGTGTAATGGACGAAAAGTTGTTCCAACGCTAGTTAAATGTGTAGTAGTATAACCTCGGTCATATATCCTATATATAAAGTATCATGTATCCTATACATAAATGATCATAAATAACAGAATCAAAATATATCTTTGCGTGTACGCAATAGGAATCTATTTAAAGTGCACATATATTAATCATAATTATATGAATCCATATACATATGTATAAACAAATCAGGTAGCCTATAATCAATCTGTTACCTTTTATCTTACCAACAACTGCAGATATATAACAGTTAGCATAAAAATCAACGAATCAATCAGCATAAACATTAATAATTTTATCAATTCATATATGAAATTTTTATCAGTTAAAATATGATTTTTATCATGTTATTAGAGTACATTAGTATTTTCTGTAGCATATGTATCTTAAAGAGATGAAGTGAAAAACTGTATCAGTATATATCACGTGATCACTATTATTTACCAATATCATAATGTTTTATATCTTATTACTTGAATCTGTATTTGTGTACACCATGAATTTTTTTTACTTATAAGTATTTTCTACACACATATATATATATATATATATATATATATATATATATATATATATATATATATATATATATATATATATATATATATTATATATATATATATATATATATATATATATTCACATAGTGTCTGTATCACACTCCTATAAGTCAAATGCAAGTCAAGTTTGAGTAATATTCAGTAGTTGGTTTTGGTAGCTGACCGGGCTTTTATGTAAGTGTTTACATAATAAAAATATGGAATGTTAGTCCATATATATAAAAGACTAAAACTAAAGAGGTCAACCAGATTGCTTGCAGGAATGTGATCAGACTAGAGACGCTAAAGATGACGTATACAATAAAAGTAGGCTAAGATAACATGCCGTCACCTGTAGTCATTCATTTGTTTTGAAACATTAGTCCAAGCTCCCTGCTTGAGACAACTACCGCGACCTATAATTCAAATGGCCTACGTGATCTGTAGTGTGTCTCATTTTGTATGTATGTTCATATGTTCGAGCTACGGTCTGTTCCTTTATGACTTGTAACCGAGATGGTAGACGGAGCAGAATAGAGTTAGCCATCATCATTGGCAGACCTGTACATCTTTATCTAAGCTTCATCATGTAGAATAGAGTTAGCCATCATCATTGGCAGACCTGTACCTCTTTACCTAAGCTTTATCATGTAGAAGAGAACAGAATAGAATTAGCCATCATCATTGGCAGAAGCGATCAAGCTACCGTCATTAGAAGACCTGTACAATCATACCTGATCTTCACCATGTAATCTTAGAAGAATATATGCATTTTTATACTTCGTGTTTTCTACAAGAACCTCACATCATTGCCGAATCATCATGAGTTTAACACATCGTCGTCATAACCAAAGAAGATAATACCGACTTCGTAAGTGATCTACAAACCCCAAGACACTCCAATGAATATGGAAGTGCAATACCAACCGACTTAGCGTAAGATTATCGCAAGTCTAACATAACCAACCGACTTAGCGTAAGATTATCGCAAGTCTAACATTACCTCATAGGGCGCCTTATTATACAAGGCAACAGCCCTAAAATATTTACCTTAATAAGGGAACAATGGGAAATATCTGAAATCTTATTCTAAGCGTCAATTTTTTGTGTATGTTAAAAGAAAAAAAAAAAGTTTGTGAGGGAAATGTCTTGCCCAAGTTTCGTGGTTATTAAGAATCTTTGTGAACACAGTAATTGAGACAAGGTACAAATTCATAGCAAAACTGACGGAACTTAAAAATCTCTCTCTCTCTCTCTCTCTCTCTCTCTCTCTCTCTCTCTCACACACACACAGTTTGTTCATATCCAGACGTCTAAAATTATACCGGTATATTAGTTTTAAAATATTTGCTGTGATATATCTTCCAAAATTGGTCGGAAGGTATATCACAGCAAAACTGAATTTACCCACAAACACCAAAAGATTATTCCAGCGCTGGAATTCAACGCGATTTCAGAGTGGAATCTACGCTCGCTAACAATCTCATTCATTTAGGAATTCCAGCCGTGCTCTTTGGTCGGATTTAGGACTTGGAACGGGAAACCACAAAGTAGGTTTTTTGGGGGGTCATTTCCTCGTCTAATTGAGGCTGGTGGGGGTCAGGGGGGTGGGGGGGGGATGGGGGGGGGGAGGAGGGTCCCTTCTCGAGAATTGTCGGTCATCAGTACAACATCTGTGTATTTATAGAGGCGTTTAAACAAACATATTACTGGTAAAGTTTGCCCGGAGGCAATGTGACATACATGCTCTTCTCTCTCTCTCTCTCTCTCTCTCTCTCTCCAGGGAGACCTTAATGCCTCAGATGGTCTCTGACCCTCTGAGGCATTATCGCCTCGTAATAAGATGTGGCTTTTTTAAGGAGTGACATTCGTATTATTTTTTTATCTTTTATTTTAAAAAATGGCGCTAAAAAGTTATTAAATATTTAACCTTTTAAGAATTGCAAAGTTTTACCTTTTGAAATCGTTTTCGTAAGGTTGCATATTCCAGTTGCATATTTACAGAGTGTAAAGGACCACGCAGACCAGCCATTATAAAAGAAATGTTAATCAAATCATTAATATATTCTAAAATGTTTATGGACGTCTGAAAGTGCTTAAGCGTTGGACATGTCTTATTTCTTTTGTTGACAGTGGAATGGAATCAGCGAAAATTCCGAAAACAATCTATGCTGACATGTTATACATATATAGTATCCTACTGTCTCCTATGGCTTTGCGCTGATGTACGAGTGTATATATATATATATATATATATATTATATATATATATAATATATATATATATATATATATATTATATAGTATATATATATGTATAATATATATATATATATATATATATATATATATATATATATATATATATATATATATAATATGATATATATTATATATAGATATATATATAATATATATATATATATATACATATCTATATATATGTATATATATTGTATGTGTGTGTTACCCAGAGAAAAAATAACTTAACTAATCAATAAAAAAAAACAGACATACAGACGCAATGTATTGTATATCCTTAACTAATCCATAAAAAAAGACATACAGACGGAATGCCTTGTTTATCATACCACTTTCAATCATGTCGGTGCTTAATAGTGCATTTGCTCTGACCTCCTCATGGCAACAAAAGAAAAAATAACAACTGGAGCCGTTGAGGTAAATGCATCTTAGATCCTTTGGTGAGCTTCGCAGTATCGATAGTCCAGGGAGCATTTCTCTATGTAATTTCATTGGGAGAGAGAGAGAGAGAGAGAGAGAGAGATAGCCTCACGACCCTTGTTACAGCTACTCGTTTCCTTTCACTGATGGCGTAGCTTTCGTTTCCTTTGGCGCAAGTGAAAGAAAGGAGTCATTCTCCCCAAAAGCTGATCATCGTCTTGTTGTAGCATCGGTGGCTACGGATTTATTTTAACATTTCCTGCGCTTTTGTGTTTCTCAATTTTTTTTTTTTTTCTGTAGATATAATAAGCGTTTCTTCGTTGTGCGTGTGTGAGTTGATGAATCCTAATTTACTTTCGAAAGAACACAAGTAACCGAGTTTGTTTCACGAAAGGCATTTTCATCTGATTACCAACACTTGCCTTCCTCATATAGACGCTGCAACCATCCCAACTGTATCGTGGATTTGCCTCTGCACGAAATACATAATTGGGATTTTTCTTCCAAACCCTGGGAGCGTAACTGATGCATAATAATGCCCCAGATTTTGCCCTCTAATTTCGTTGTGTGTTTTGAGAATTGAGAGAAATTTATGAGTCATGAGGGACAAGAACAAATATTATTCCCTTCCAGGTCGAAATATATCATAATGATGTTTGGCTTCGCAGAAACGGAAGGGAAATTTCTTCCAGCAACTGGATGCAATGAAGGTAACGAGGACTTCTACTGCGACAAGTCACGCGACGCTTAATAAGAGTTTGAGCGAAAAATTTTATTTTATTTTACACTTTGTATCTTGTATTTC
>NC_087200.1:15603935-15608935 GCF_015104395.2 Macrobrachium nipponense | reverse complement strand
AGAATGACGTTTAACTCGTTTAGATAGAAACAAAGCAAGTTAATGCTTTGATATAGAGATTTCAGAATTGGTGTCAACTTCCTTGGACTGGTTTATATATAATGTAATTCTTACATATATTATATATATATATATATATATATATATATGTGTGTGTGTGTGTGTGTGTGTGTGTGTGTAATGTGTGTATACAAGACTTTCCCATAAAAAAATTTTATATAGCGAGATATACTAATAAACTCCTTAATAAAATTGGTCTCACTTAACTTCGCCAATAAAAGCGGAAATTTCATCACATAAGCCAGTGCATTAAACAAGACTGTTAATGGATAAAGTCCATTTAAAGGCAAGGAAAAATGATGTCCATGAAATACAAGGAAGGATAATTCTCTTTCCGAAAGAGGAAAGTGGGTGATTTTTTATTTATTTTTTAAAATTTTTTTATAGTGTGGGGTTAAAGGTTACATCCTGCCTCCTCAGGAGTCCATCACTTTTCTCACTATGTGCGCTGTTTCAAGTAGCCCACTCTTGAGCATGAGTCCTGGAGCTGCTTCGGCATTTAGTTTCCCCAGGTTCCTTTTCAGGGATCTTGGGATCGCGCCTAGTGTTCCTTTGATTATGGGTACAATTTCCGCTGGAATATCCCACATCCTTCTTATTTCTATTTTCAGGTCTTGATGCTTAGACACTTTTTCTCTTTCTGTCTAATCTACTCTGGTGTCCCATGGTATTGCGACATCAATGAGTGATACTTTCTTCTTGATTTTGTCAATCAACGTCACGTCTGGTCTATTGGCACGGATCACCCCCTTCTGTTCTGATACCATAGTCCCAGAGGATCTTTGCCTGGTCGTTTTCTTGGTCCTCCAATTCGACTGGGTGGTATTTATAGTGTGGGGTTCCGGGTTGCATCCTGCCTCTTTAGGAGTCCATCACTCTTCTTACTATGTGCGCCGTTTCTAGGATTATACTCTTCTGCAAGAGTCCTGGAGATACTTCACCCTCTACTTTTTCCAGATTCCTTTTCAGGGATCTTGGAATGGTGCCTAGTGTTCCTATGATTATGGGTACAATTTCCACTGACATATCCCATATCCTTCCTATTTCTATTTTCAGGTCTTGATACTTATCCATTTTTTCTCTTTCTTTCTCTTCAACTCTGGTGTCCCATGGAATTGCGACATTAATGAGTGATACTTTCTTCTTGATTTTGTCAATCAACGTCACGTCTGGTCTATTTGCACGTATCACCCTATCTGTTCTGATACCATAGTCACATGGGATCTTTGCCTGGTCGTTTTCTGTCTCTCCTTCAGGTTGGTGTTCGTACCACTTATTTTATTAAGGTAGCTGGCGTTTCTTGCACAGGCTCCAGTGGAGGGCTTTTGCCACTGAATCATGCCTCTTTTTGTACTGGTTCTGTGCAAGTGCCGGGCATTCGCTTGCTATGTGGTTTATGGTCTAATTTTTCGTATTGCACTTCCTACATATGGGAGAGATGTTATTTCCATCTATCATTCTTTGGATATATCTCGTTCCAAGAGCCTCATCTTGTGCCGCTGTTATCATTCCTTCAGTTTCCTTCTTTAGCTCTCCCCTCTGTAGCCATTGCCACGTGTCATCGCTGGCTAGTTCTTTAGTCTGTCTCATGTATCGTCCGTGCATTGGTTTGTTGTGCCATTCCTCTGTTCTGTCTGTCATTCTCCTGTCTCTGTATATTTCTGGGTCTTCGTCTACTTTTATTAGTCCTTCTTCCCATGCACTCTTTAGCCACTCGTCTTCACTGGTTTTCAGATATTGCCCCAGTGCTCTGTTTTCGATGTTGACGCAGTCCTCTATACTTAGTAGTCCTCTCCCTCCTTCCTTTCGTGTTATGTGGCGCCGTGGCAGAGTGGGTAGGTCGTCAATGGACTGATTAAGTTATGTTAAGCAACATTGGGACTGGTCAGTCGTTGGATGGGTGACCGCTCTCCTCCGCGTTGATTCCTTGGGAAAGGATCTTTACCATAATTTCCTCAGTCTACTCAGCTGTAAATGAGTACCTATCGCTGATGAGGGTAGGGTCCAGCTATGGGTTAAATAGCAAAATTCAGCAACGATGGAAAGAAATGAAGGAATAAACGACAACGACGTAAATGGAACCTCTGGCAACAGAGGAGCTTCGTCCGGCAACCAGGTATTCAACCTAATTGAAGGGGAAGATGGTCAGGTACTTGGAGGTCGTCATCCAGCAGCTGACCACCACAACGACAGTAATTATTATTATTATTATTATTATTATTATTATTATTATTATTATTATTATTATTATTATTATTATTATCTTTTTTATATAGGTAGTACACCCTCTTTCAAATACGTAGTACTGATGGTTATGCCGGGATCATCTGCATGCAATTTATATGTAATTTTCTCTATTCTCCTAATAACTGATTTTTCAGGATTACTGCATCTTGCCAGGAACTCACCGATGTTTGTCATCTTAGGAGAGGAAAGCAGTTGCAAATCAGGGTGCAGTTTTGCAACTGCTTTATTCTCTCCAAGAATGACATATACAAGTTCCTGGCGGAATGCAGTAACCCTGGAAAATTTGTTATTAGATGAATAAAGAACACTATATAAATCGAATGCTGCTGGCGCAGCTATTATTACAAATTTTGCTCTATTTCAGTCATGCTATTCGACTGTTTTGTTATTTATAGTTGTGTGGTTCCGGGTTGCACCCTGCCTCGTTAGGAGTCCATCACTTTTCTCGCTCTTCTGCTTGATTCCTGGAGCTACTTCGGCATCAATAGTTTTCCAGGTTCATTTTCAGGGTTCTATTTTCAGGTGTTGATACTCTTTTCTCTTCTTTCTATCTACTCTGGTGTCCCGTGGTGTTGCGACATCAACCATTGATACTTTCTGTTTGTCACGTATCACCCTATCTGTTCTGATACAATAGTCCCAGAGGATCTTTGCCTGATCGTTTTCTATCACTCCCTCAGGTTGGTGCTCGTGCCACTTATAACTTTTCTGCAAGCTAGTATTATTATTATTATTATTATTATTATTATTATTATTATTATTATTATTATTATTATTATTATTATTATTATTATTATTATTATTATTAGAAATTCACAATCGTGAAAAACTGTTGTGTATGATGACTCCCGTTCAGATGTTCCAAAGTGCTTGCTTGTATGTTTTACAAATTACTGCAATCTATTTGTGTACTTGTAGATTATTATTATTATTATTATTATTATTATTATTATTATTATTATTATTATTATTATTATTATTATTATTATTATTATTATTATTATTATTATTATTATCTTTTCAATAACCTTTAAGTGCTCCGCTGAGCACGAGCAGGATTGTATAAAAAACAATTTAAGAAATAAATAAATAAATGTTATTTTTAGCAAAACCATTTGAAACTGGAAAGTCAAATTAGACTAACGAGGTGCAATTTGCCAATCAGTCCGATAAGTAATGATAAAATCAGCACCTTGGATTTCATATCTACGTAAACCGTAAGATTTTTCCTACTTCCTTTGTCCTAGTGCCGAGATTCGTAACCTAAAATTAGCACCTTACAGGTATATGCTAATTCGCGTAGCAAGAAAATTATTCATATCAATATTTTTTTGGCTACTAATTTGAGATAATGTTGAGAAATGAGATGCTTCTTACGGACAGAAATGTCAACAATATCCTTATTATGTTCTCGAAATTGAGTATATGGTGTATAAAAAACATACATTTCATATCCAAAGTCTCATTAAGCGTCGCGTGACTTGTCGTAGTAGAAGTCCTCGTTACCTTCATTACATCCAGTTGCTGGATGATGTTTCCCTTCCGGTTTCTGCGAAGCCAAACATCGTTATGATATATTTCGACCTGGAAGGGAATAATATTAGTTCTTGTCCCTCATGACTCATAAATTTCTCTCAATTCTCAAAACACACAGCGGAATTAGAGGGCAGAATCAGGGGCGTGATTATGCATCAGTTACGCTCCCAGGGTTTGGGAGAAAAATCCCAATTATGTATTTCGTGCAGAGGCAAATCCACGATACAGTTGTGATGGTAGCGGCGTCTATATGAGGAAGGCAAGTGTTGGTAATCAGATGAAAATGCTTTTAAAAAACCCCACCATGAGGCAAACTCCGTTACTTGTGTTCTTTTTTAAAGTAAATTAGGATTCATCAACTCACACACGCACAACAAAGAAACGCTTATTATATCTACAGAAAAAACAAAAATCTGAGAAACACAAAAGCGCAGGAAATGTTAAAATAAATCCGTAGCGACCGATGCTACAACAAGACGATGATCAGCTTTTGGGGAGAATGACTCCTTTCTTTCACTTGCGACAAAGGAAACGAAAGTTACGCCATCAGTGAAAGGAAACAAGTAGCTGTAACAAGGGTCGTGAGGCTCTCTCTCTCTCTCTCTCTCTCTAATGATCGGTATTGAAAAGCTCGGGAAATGAATTTATGATGTCTGGACGTCATCACTTTTGTCATTGTTGCCATTAGGAGGTCAGTATAAACATATAGAATGTGGCAGCAAAATTATTAAATAATTCTGTACTGTGTTTTGGCAACCGGATAACTCACCCTAGTATTATTCTCTGTTTCATATTTTACACAAAAATGAAAGAAAAAATTTTTATTTCGGCCGAAGGTGAATATTGCACGCGTGTGTCAACGGAATATATATACATATATATATATATATATATATATATATATATATATATATATATATATATATATATATAAAAGGCCCATGAAACACTATTTGAATGTTGCAACCAAATATTTCGAGCACTTCCTTCTGTGCTCCTGATCACCGGTAAAATATGGCCATGGGATGGCTTGCAAGAGTATATAAACTACAAAGCATATGTAGGTGTGGCAGTAAGTCTCTATTGGTGACCAAGGAAGGATGTGAATTAAACAATTCCCTGGTGTCTTCTGGTCTCATTAACTCCCGTCTGGCGAC
>NC_087200.1:15538935-15598935 GCF_015104395.2 Macrobrachium nipponense | reverse complement strand
GCATTCGTGTATATGCACCATTAAGGACTCGAGATGCAGTTGTCAAAGAAATTGTAAGACACTAGAGAGTAGCGTCAGAGTATACAAGTATTCGCTCTTGGAGTAATGCCTAAGTATGAGGACATCTAGGCCTAATCGAGCCTATTAAACAGACTCCCTAGCGAAAAGAAGAAGAAGAAGAAGAACAAAAAGACAAGATGATGGCACAGCCCACGTAAGCAATAAATCATGATTATGGTTCTGTTCAGTAGTCTTAGGCTTAACCAAGAAACAACATGAAAAAAGAAAGAAAATGCGCAGCTTGTGAGGAAGAAAGCTACAAAATCTGTCGCTATTCAAAAACTGAACACAAAAGGAAACCACTTCCGTATTTACATCCAATTATATTTACATCCAATGACAGTGTAAGGAACCAAATCGTGTAACCTTGGTGCCTTTTCATAGCTCGCCTCTCGCTTCGTAAGTAAGCAGTATTTAAATGTGCCCCGCTGTCGAACGTCTCAGTTCCAGGAGACCTTTAATCCTAACACCTGAAAAAAATTCAAGCGAAGGTGCGACGCATTATTTCCCTTAAACAATTGTCCTTGTATTTTGATCATTTACTTACGTTTTTATATATTTATATATTTTGTTTTGTAATAACCGATCTCTTCTTTCTGTATTTCTTATTACCTTGTTACTGCTATCGAATGAACGCCATATTCATTGGAAGTTTGACTTTCAAGTCAACGGCGCCTGTGGGCTTGTTCCGTATGAATAGTGGTCATCTTCTGAATAATAATAATAATAATAATAATAATAATAATAATAATAATAATAATAATAATAATAATAATAATAATAATAATAATAATGCTAAGAAATTCATGATATCGTGATAAACTGTTATGTAACAAAAATCTACAATTGTATGAATAAATTACTTTAATATAATTTATTTGTATAACTGCGGATTTTTATTACATAGTAATAATAATAATGAAAAAGAAACCCACAAAATCACTGTGTTTTATTTTACTCCTAAGTAAACACGTTATACACAGTGATTTTGTGGGTTTCTTTTTCAATCTTCAGAAGAAAACTGAAAGAAGTTTTTGTTTGGTTCAATAATAATATTAATGGTATCAATGGTTTTATTGCTATTGCTCCCTCAGTAATCTGTAAATTTCAGACTATTTTGTGTATATTTAAAAGATATCTTTATTTTTATTTTTATTTGCAATATTTTTCTTCTTCATATGAACATAGTGTTTTTTTTTCACTTTTATTTTTTCCTTTCTATTTTTCGTTTGCAAGTTGTAGTGTCCTTATAAGCATTTTATTTTTTTTTCATATGTTTATGTATTTAAGGCTCTTCACGTTCCTCCCATTTAATTGTGTTATGTTTCAATTATTCCCTTACTTAATTGTTTGCCACATCTCTTATTTACTTGAGAATTTTATTCTTTGCAGAAGGGTTGCATTTAACATAATTAATTTAGTTGATTTTGAGAGAGAAAAAAATTGTACATAACAGTAGTATTTTGTCATTCTTCGTAATGTTTTCGTAATTATCGAGTACTAAAAATTCTTGTTTTATTTAAATAGGACGGCCATCAATACCAGCCTCAGATACTTTATTGTGTGCAGTCCTACCATTCATTTCTGTATGGGCCTTTGGGACTGCTCTGTTTGTACGTGTTTTTGATAAATCTAAATCTCGTGTAAGTTTGAGACTGAATGAATTATCTCTTCATTCTGAAGTTTCTTTTGAAATAAAAAATATTTCTGTAACACCGTTGCTCTGTCAAGAAAGGAAACAAATTTCAAGTGCGTATTTGGTTGACCAACAATATTTTTTCCTTTTTTTCTATCACGGTCATCCTATTCGACTGGGTGGTTTTTTATAGGTTCCAGGTTGCATCCTGCCTCCTTAGAAGTCCATCACTTTTCATGCTACTATGTGCGCCGTTTCCAGAAGCACACTCTTCTGCATGAGTCCTGTATTATTATTACTAGTATTAGTCAGAAGATGAACCCTATTCATATAGTAAAAGCCCACTTAACGGACCATTAACTTGAATTCAAGCTTTTAAAGGACATTGTGCTCAACAGGAAGTAAGAGAAGGTGAAGGGAAATACAAATTAGACGACATTGACACCAACTCTGTAACCTTCAGTGTGGAATGGGAATGGAACTTGGAGATTATTATCTGGTATGAGTGACTGCGGGACCCAATGAGACCCGGAAAGCCTACAATGTTAAAGACATTTTTATGTCTTCTCTACGATTGCTGATATATGAAATAAAACTGTTCTGGTTATCACAGACACATCTGTATCGACCTCGTGTTTATTGAGTTACTCAATTTTCTAAATGTATAGATTAGTAAAAATATGAGAGCAACTGCATTAGGGACCTCTTCATTTTCGGAATTCCTGAAGGCAGCCACATTAAGAATTCAGGGAGAACTTTTGCGGTGTATTGCTTGATAGCAATGGTTCCCTTTTAGACTTTTTATTTTATTATTATAACATAAAGGTTGCATTTTTTAGTATCTATTACCGTTCACTCGTTAAACTAGGTGTCAAACATTAAAAAAAAATGTGTTGCCTTTCTATCTCAAGAATATTTGAAGCTTCGAAAGCATCCTTCAGTCCCGTCTCTAAATACATGCAAGATATAGATATTAATCTTCTTAGATGAGTAAATACACGAATACAAATGAACGCACAAACACAAATGGAAATCTCTAGCACAGACTTATTATTCATTATTCATTTTCCTACATCAAAGGTTTAATACTTAGACTGTTTCTCATAGTGTACACAACTCCTTTCAGCTGATATTAATTATTACCTCAGTCACTGCTTTCTATAAACTAATCGTAATTGTCAAATGTGTTTATTTCATCAGCGTTCAAGTTGCTTATTTTAATGTGAATACAGTTATGAGCAACTTTTTTTTTTGGGGGGTGGGGGGGAGGGCATGAAAAGCATTATGAAGTTTTCATACTATTGTTAGTGATACTTTAAATTTACGTAGATACATATTTCGGCCATGCTTTACTTTTGTCTTTAATAACAAACAATAAAGACGAATGAATTTCATAAAGTTTCGAGGGGTTTGTCAATGCCTCGTCTCTTATTCTGCCAAGCTACAGAAAATAAGAGATTGAAATCATCTCGTAAACGAATTTCACGTATAAATTACCATGGGCTGATTATCAAGTGAGCCACGGACAAAAAAAAAAAATGTAGAATTTAAAGTTAGATGAAAAATACCTAAAAATAAAAATAAAAGTATATTTTCTTTTATCCGGACCTATAATTATGAATAAACATTATATGAAAAAATATAGAAATGAATATATTTACTTTTTCTTATTCTATCCCAGTAATTGTTCACTAGTTAATCTTTAGATCATAAAAATGGTCATGAAAAGACTCTGAGCTTATTTGTATATTGAATTTATGAAAATCTATATTTTGAATGTATGGTAATAACATGTAATAAAATTCCAGTTCCAGGAACTATGTATATGTTGTATTTTGAACTTGTCAATTCCGTCAATGCACTTCACGTGACACACTGTAGGCGTTACTTCAGGTTCTTTGCAGCGTCCCTTCGGTTCCTAGCTGCAACCCCATTTATTCCTTTTACTGTTCCTCCGTTCGTAGTCTCTTTCATCCATCTGGCTTTCCACCCTCTCTAACAAATGGTTCACAGTGCAGCTGCGAAGTTTTCCTGCTCAGTTTGCCTTTCAGCCTTGAATGACCTCATAGGTCCCAGCGCTTGGCCTTTGGTCAAAATTCTATTTTCCATTCCACACCCAAAACACATTATGAAATGAGCCGTTCGTTGAGCGCTAGAAACACCTGGGGAAAAGGCTCTTCAAAAACAGCGGCCCCCACTAGGGAGCAAGTCGAGAAGAAGAATCATTGCATGCAAACAATTTAGAGGCAACTGAACTAAGTTACTGGCATGCGGAGAGTTAGCAAGAGAAGATAGAACATAGTTCCCCTTTATGACTCTCTCTCTCTCTCTCTCTCTCTCTCTCTCTCTCTCTCTCTCTCTCTTGTGAGTCTGTTGCTAAGGTAACCAATCTAACGCTGAGTCTAACATCGGGGAATTTAATATTTAATGAACACATTACCAAATTTATTAAGAAGAGGTTCATTTCTATAAAAACGAAAAAAAAAAAAAAAAGAATACTACATAATTTCTAGGTAGGAAGGTTGTGGATATACGTGGGATGTGGTATTCTAATCTTATTTCTAATATTATAATTCCTAGCATGGCGTATATGATTTTCCGGCAATTTGATTCTCTCTCTCTCTCTCTCTCTCTCTCTCTCTCTCTCTCTCTCTCTATCTATCTATCTCTTTCTCTCTGATACGTTTCAGCTCGTTATTAAACTGTCTGGAAGTGAAAACGTTATCATATATTTATTCTCTCTAGACGTTTGATAAGAGCTCTCCTTAAAAACATACCAAGGACTGTCTTATATAAGAGACTAATCCACCCTATTTATGTGAATCTAGAATTAACACTTAAATTCGTAGGGGTGGTTATTTGGCCAGTATTTTCTATACCCACTTACGAATGAGCCTGTCATATATTGCTGTAATGACGAATGGAAATTTGATATTATACAGTGTGATAATTTGGCTGGACATTTCCTATACCCACTTAGGATTCATCGGATTGAGGAACCCCAAAAGTATTGGCCCCGACGATATAAAAATTCAAAGACCAAGCGAAAAATGTCGGGAGGTTCCCGACGTGTTTATTGCTTTTGACAAAACCACGACAGGAGAAGAGATTACTCCGCAGAATCCTGTGTTTCAGATAAGTTAGCGATTTTCCGTTCCATTGAACTCATTCTTCGTTTCGTTTCCAACCGAGTTATTTCCAAAGAGTTACAGCACAAGTATGACGCCAGGTCGTGTGATATCTCAAAAAAGCATCGTAACAACGGTAGCCAAAGACGGGTCTTATTTGCAAGATTTATTCCACCCATGTTGATATCTGCCCAACTTTTTATGAGGAAATTATTCTCAAATGATCTTTCGTCCATATTCGTCATAAAAGTAATGCTAGGTAAATTCGAAAATAGACGGAGGACCCTGTACCTTTGGGAACTCGAAGTATGTAAACGTAGTTGCTTAATATTCGTGTACTCCAACGCATAAGGATGACTAAAACGGCTAGAGACCTCTTTCGATAATTATCTCTTATTGGCAGAATCTATATTTTCTTTCCGAGAGAATGTATGCTTTCTCATTTTTCATAAATAACGTATCTAGAATAGCTTTTTATGACAGCCTTATTTTGGCTCGCTTTAACACATTTGTATCTGGTTCTAGCGAATTCATTTGCACCTAAATAATCTTTTACTTTTAAATCATATCTTTTCTGTTAAATTCTTTGTTTGTTCTTAGCAGTGAAAGGTTTAAAACGCCTCGTTATTTCTTACCTTAACATCTTATCTTCCTTTAATGTCTTCTTCACGTTTAGCGAATAACGATTTAAACACTCGTTTAAACCGGATGGTGAAATATGCTTGGAATTTCGAACATTATTTTATTCACGGAAAGGACGTATCTTGAAGACATTTTTCACCTTCTAACATTTAATTGGCCTTTCAAGTCATTTTCACTTTAATAGCAGCAAAAGATTTGGTGGCCATGTGATGGGGGAGAGGTTGAAATATGCTTCGAATTTCGAACTCTGATTTATTCTTCGAACGATTTCCTCTGTAGACGTCAACATCTCCGTCATCATTGTGGGTTCTCATGAGACAAACGCACGGAAATCTGTTAACCCTCGATCAAACGGCTTTGAAGGTCCACCTCAGCTTACTTTGAAGTGTTTTCCCTTCCCCGTAATCCTTTATGCAACGTAGTACGTCCTGCCGCTGATCGTCAAAGGACTTTGCATAGCAACAGGTCATCAGAGCTTCGGTCACGAAGATCCTTTCAGCTTTAATCCTGTTAGCTATCAAAGAGGGAAATGTGACCTGTGATAGTGAAGACAGTCTCTATCAGCTTAGTTTTATAAAGGAATTTTTCCTTTTTTTTATATAGTGAAAATAATTCATATTCGACTCCCTCTAACCTTGATTCTCCTAAATCCTGCCTAGGAACGAGATTCTGAAGACCAAAACTTTTGCCTTTGCTATGTGACACTTCCTATGGCAGCTTTTGCAGATTTTCAGTAATCGCCTTTCTTCACTTCTTGCGTGCATTTATATGTTACATGGGTCCAATTTACCCTATATAATTAAAGGAAAGAAAACCATCATCTGGTAACGTAACCTACCTTGAGTGTCCACCACGAGCTGGCATCTTTGTAGCTAGATCAAGTTATTAGATCTAGGCTAAAACCAAACTCTCAGATACAGAAATAGTCTTTATTTCCCCCCCCCCCCCCACCACACACACACACACACACACACACACACACACACACACACACACAACATGAAAACCAAGAAAATGAATTGGAAATCCCACAAACATGAAACCATTACTCCCAGAATAATCATCTCGATTAAGAATGTCACACATTACCTCTTTATATATAAAACCCATCAGTTTAATCACTATTTCTATTTTCCCATAAAACTAAAATATAAAAGTGTCAGTCAGAGAATTCATTTTATGTAGTGACATTCGAATCCATCTGTGAAGAGCAACCACATTTATCAGAAATAAAATAAAAATGGATACGCATAAAATGAAAATGTAAGATGTAATGAGAAAATGTTTTTTTCACTGCACTTCGGCTTCTCTCAGGGCATCTGTAAAATGTTTTAACTGTTTAACAAAGTCTTTTTACCTTTCTTGATGGATCTTCAGCACTCTCCCTCAGAACCTCGTTTCACATAACCCGTGAACCTTTTGTTTTTTTCCTGACTTCACGAACATACACTCGACCAAGAGCTAGGTCAACTTACCCACTCGCGCTCTCCCCTCTGAGGTCTGACAATGTTGAAGCTTTCCATAACACTCGCGACTGTTCAGTTGCACATTCCAATCTGTTTGTGACAAAGTCCGTTGCACCCTAATTTTAATTACTATCGTTTCCAGTCGCGCAGTTAGTATATATTCTGTTTTGAGTATAAAACAAAAAAATTGAAAACCGTGATTACCTATAATTTCGAAGTCAAATTGCGATCTGATGATTCAGCATTGTTGTGCTCTCTCTCTCTCTCTCTCTCTCTCTCTACACGCACACACTCTGGGCAATTTTTGCTTGATTTAATTTACTAGATTTAGTCGTTTCAAATCAAAGTTCCCATGAGTTTCATATAATCATCATTTGTGTCATGAACTTTACGTGTTGAAAAGAGAAATTCTATGGTAAAAAACTTTCGTAACAAAATTAAAGTTATACATAAAGAACATTACTACTACTACTACTACTACTACTACTACTATACTACTACTACTACTACTACTAAATAAATAATAATAATAATAATAATAATAATAATAATAATAATAATAATAATAATAATAATAATAATAATAATAATAATAACGGAGAAATAAATCGACAGTGACGTATGGGTACATATATTTAAAAATAGATTTCTACAAAGAACTTTCGGGAATCTGTTCTAGTTCCCAGAAGTTCTCCGAGTATAAATGTATATAATTGTGGATTTTTCCCTCCATTCCAAGACGCATGCTACTATGAGTATTTTTAATAATAATAATAATAATAATAATAATAATAATAATAATAATAATAATAATAATGATGATAAAAGGCCAAGGAAATCTCTGCAAAGGCAAAACATGTGAAAGCATTTTCGCCACAACAATTAAACTGCTAAGGCAGATCGAGAAACTCCTCATCATCTTCATTCTCCAGAAAGGCCCAAGACACGACCAAGAGCTGCTAAGCGGCGTCGTTACAACAGGCCTCTATTTCTCTCTCTATTGTCAATGGGGGGACCGTTTGTTTCCTCGCCCAGTGAGCTCAATCGCGTCCTTCAGAACGATGCCCCAGGTGCAAGCATCGTCCCAATTCCTGGAGAACGACCTCGTTATCGAATTGTCGCTTTCTTTGTCCTTTCTCTCTCTCTCTCTCTCTCTCTCTCTCTCTCTCTCTCTCTCTCTGGTGTCGCAGCTATTTTAAGTTCAATTCGGGGATAGGTGGCAGTGTCGAATAAACTGTGCCTCTAGGAAACAGGTGTCATATTTTGTTTAGATGTTATTTTTGGATTGCGGAGTTTTAAGTGATTTGCTAAATGGATCAGCTGAAATAACTAGTTAATAATAAAAAAAAAAAAAAGCTATAACTATTAGAGCAGAAATCAGGATGTTAAGAAATCTCGGTCACACAAACACGTACAGATTTATAGTTATATATATATATATATATATATATATATATATATATATATATATATATATAGATATAGATATATAGTATATATATATATATATATACATATACTATATACATATACATTATATATATATATATATATATATATATATATATACATATATATTAGAAAGAACTAGATTATTTTTATTTGGCCTTTTAGATTTCAGATCAGCCTTGTTTTTCTAGGTTTAATTACTAGTTTTTAAGAATCATTTGTGGCAGAATAGCCTTTGTTTTGGATGAGCATTGTTATTTTATTTTGAAATTTAAGTGTCCGTTGTCTCGTCTATTTAAGTGTTTAGCGTTAAAGTGCTTAATTAACGTTTCTCAGTGTGCTTAGGCGCCTCCTCCCCGTTTGTTTATATTACCGAACTATCGTTTTAACGATTGTTTCTTCTTTTTTTATATACACGAGTGTTTATGAACGCGTCTTGGTGAGGTCTGGACGTTGGTGCTCGGACAGTTCAGTTCGGGCTTGAGCACTCCTTGATATCGTACGTTGAGCAGCATTCTGATTCGACTTTGGATAAACGATTATTTGGCAGTTTATTATGGACGACGATTCCTTGGATTACGCTTTGGATCCTCGCCTTGGTCTGTTGTCTGCAGGTTCTCTTGTCACCTGCGACTCGAGTGTTCTCCTGCCTCGACTTGCGGCTTGAGTACGTCAATAAGGTACTCGCAGGTGCTCTGTCACCTGCGACTTGAGCCAGTCCTGCCTTTCCCTGACGAGGAGGAATTCCCAGGGAAACTGTTGCCGTCGCTTACGTCTTCAATCAGCTGCTATGGTTTTGGGAGCTTGCTAGCTCGTGAGATGGCTGTAGGGAGGCTGACGCCAGGTAAGACAGAGGTGTCTCTGATTTTCGTTTGGGATCGCTTTCCCTTTATGGTAATACTCTGGCGTTCAGGACCTGCCCTGATAGCTGTTATGGCGAGTGGATCACGGCCCTAGTTTTGTCTCTTCTCTGATACATCCACTGAAGTGAGAAGAAACTATACATCCTTTGTATTATTAAATCTTATATATATATATATATATATATATATATATATATATATATATATATATATATATATATATATATAATATATATATATATATATATATACATATACATATATATATATTGTCATATTTGCGTCAAGACTATTTAATGTCATTCAGTAGGTCTATTATAGACAAGGTTTTGCGTGCTTAGTTTTGTGTTGATAGGTAGGATTTATGATGGTTTTCCTGTTTTATTTACTCTGTCTTCCTTCTTTCTTGGATTTAGTATTAGGGTAATTTTTGGTCTGGCCAGCTAAATTGTTGGATCCAATCAAGTTTATTATTAATAACGGTTATTTCTCCTGTCTTTGTTAGGACTTAGCTTCTTAGTTTTAGGGAATCCGTGTGTTTTCTAAGGACTAGTATTTGTCCTTCCTGGTTATCAAGTTATGTTATTTGTCATCCGACAAGGTTGATGTAAATTGTGTATTTAAGTATTAAATATTGTTAAGTTTTCTTGAGTGTTTATTTCCACTGACTTTTAGCACTGAGTTACATTTATTACTGACAACAATTATTATAATAAGAACTTTTATAACAACCCCAAGGGTTGTAACAATTCCCAAGGGTTGTAACAATTTGGCGACTGTGACAGGATTTTTCTCAGGTGTACTCAGTGTTTTGGTCCGTGGAACAGCACTTTGTTAATTTGGCAATATTTTCTTTAGTTATAGAGTATTACCTTTCTCCCCTGCTAATTTTGATACAATGGAGGATTTGTGTTTGACCCCGCAGAGTTTTTAGGGTCATATGATTGTATAAAAACATCTGCCAGTGCTGAATAAGGCTTGTCTAGTAAGTTGTGCTCGGTGGTTAGGTATTCCGTGGAGGGCAGCGGATACAAAAAATCAATTGTTGGTAGCTGTGAAAAGTAAGGTAGCTCAGGGTATGGCTGAAGGAGAGAATTGGCTAGGGATTTTGATAGTGTTGGTGACAGTGACTCAGAGCAAGAAGGTAGTGTGATTGAAGAGTTAGTGTGAAACCCAGGTCTTTCTTTGTTTGAAGATCCTCCTCGTACTGGAAACTATTTTGAAGGGCAGGCTAATTTGCAAATTAAATCTAATGTGTCTACTAACCCCTTTTTGGTAGAAAAAAAACTGTCCCAGTGAGTGTAGCCCCAGTACAGCCTGTAGTGTACCAGGAGGACAGTGAATATAACTTAATATGTAAACGGATAGAATTGATGAAACTAGAATTTGAGGAGAAATGAAGGGCGAGGCGGCGAATGATTGGAGATGGCCAATATCAATTAGAAATTGCTAGGCTCAGGGCAACTCTATCATTTTATTACACCTCGGGGCAACTCGCAGGTAAATTTATGTAGGTGCGGCTTGAAATTGGTGCCAGTGTTTGACGAGTTGAATAGTCCCGAATTTTTCAAGGCATTTGAACGTTGGTTGCCACCGACCGGTTGTCTTGGCCCCAGAAATGTGGACTGTACTAATCAATGTATGTTGGTGGGCAAGGCTTATAAGAGTGTATAATGCCTTGAAGAAGGTATAGCCCGTGACTATCATAAGGTTAAGGCCTAGTCTCAAGGGCTATGATCTGGTTCTGAGGCCTATCGCCTTAGTTCAAAATTTTTAACGAAGCAGTCCTCCCTTACTTATGTGAATTTGCCTAGTGCTTAAGGAGGAACAATTGATGATTGGTTAAAAAGCCGCCAGGTGGTCTCTTTCTCCCTCTTTGAGGAACTCATGCTTCTAGCAAATTCAAGAAGTCATGCAGTCTGGATTTGAAATGTTATCTAGAAGAGGTAAAACTGTTAATTTAGTAAGGCCGCCCAAATTGCTGAGCGAGTTTTGTATTGACCCATCGAACTGGGTCTAGTAGTTTTGGGCACTAAGGATGTGAATTTGCATCTGCTAGGCCAGTTATTTTCAGATGATGGTCCAGGCTCTTTTGTGAATACTCGTCGGCAGGGTAACCCACCAGATAAAAATCATAAACCCGATAGTAAACATGGAAAATTCTCGTTGGACTGGACACTCGTGTCTTTTCAAAGACTAATGGTTTGGTTTCTAGGCCCATGTAATATGAATAGATAGAGGTATGGAGCTTGTTTCTGTGTAATAGCATGGACATTATCAGGCACACTGTAATGCTAGAAGAAGGTACCTCCAATGAATAATAATATCCTTTGTCCTAATATCTACTTGTGAACCTGTTATCATACTCCATCTTCGAAACTGTCCAGCTAGGCTAGCACTAGTAATGGTAGTAGTAGACAGTAGTCATCTTCTATCAGAAAGGAGTCATGACTCCTTTATGATAAATATATTTGGCCCTGGTAAATTAATATCTACTTCCTAAAACATTGCTGTGAAATTTTTTGAGGGACACAGGTCAGCTCGGTCTCTGGTTTTGAAAGAATCTTTGAAAGATTTAGTTGAATATACAGGGATTTTTGTTGTTCTGGGAGGGTTTCCCGACACTGTCGTTTCAGCTCCGTTAATGGGGTCAATTGTCTTTCCCTGTTTATGATAAAGTGACAGAGTTGGCAGTTGTTGAGAGTCTCCCTATTCCTGAAATTGACGGCATTTGGTACGATATTTATACCCAAGGAACAGTATTGGTCCCCATATTGTCTGTGCACACCTGTCATTTGAGTAACAACCCGTGCAGCAGCAAAAGCTGAAAATTTAATCGATATGACGATGATTTAATCTTAGTAGTTAGCAATATAACTTCTAGAAGGCCTCGGTCTTTAGACAGTAGTAGTAGTATGTAGCTACAATGTTTTGAGACCTGATTTTGGAACAGGTCTTCATTTATTGAAGCTCAGAAAAAGGAATTTATGTTTTGATTTGGTGACACTGCGGATTTTGACTAACCCCGGTTTTGTGTGTTAATGGTTTACTATACTCGGATTAGTCGGCCTCAACTGATATCTAACACGACGTCTCGTATTGAAAAATTGTTGTTCCATTTCATTTCGTAGGTCTGTCTTGATCTTGCACATGATATTCTTTTTCTGGCCACTTCGGTGTATGTAAAAACTTTTTTCGAAATTTGGCAGAATGTTTTTGTGGCCAAGGGATTAAAATTAGTTTGAAACACTTTCTTATGAATTCGAGGTTTGTCAAGTGAATGGGGAAACCCCAACAAGATTATTCCTAAGCTCCCTTAATCAGTTCCTGCGATAGGTGCGCCTTTTGTAGAATTGTTATTGATGTTCGTGGGACCTTTGCCTAAACTAAGTCAGATTTACCCATCTCTTGACATTAGAGCATCTCGATTCCTGATGCCTTCCCAATGAGTAAGGTAACCTCTAGGTTGTTATGGAGGTTTTTTATTTGAACAAACTATTGAATTCTTTTCCAGTATGTCTCCCTTCGTACTATTCAAACTGACTGCGGTAAAAGTTTACTAGTAAAGTATTTAAGGTAATTGTTCTGAACTGGCCATTCAGCACAAACCAGTGGTAGCCTATCATCCGGAGATTAGGGGGTGTTGACAGGTTTCCACCAGACCTTAAATCGATTTGAAAAGTATTGTTATGAACAAGTGGAGGAATGGTATAGAAGGCTTCGCCTTTTGATCTCCTTTGCTCTAAGAAATCACCCGAATTCTTCAACTGTGTAGCTCCCTTTCGAACTGGTCTTTGGACACAAAGTACGTGTCTTTGAGATTTTTCATGAGATGCTTGAAGACTGGTCGAGGAAGGGATGGCAAACGTAGTAGACCTTTGTGGAGGACTTGAGAAAAATTATCTTGAGCCTGGAAATTGCCAGAGAAAATTTGGCTAGTTCTCGGCTGCAATGGGATTAAATTTCGATAGGATCTAACAACACGTCGTTTGAGCCCGAGAGTTAGTTTTTTAGTTTTGAGTACTGACTCTGACATTTTCCTGAACCAATATATAAGGGTCCGAAAGGTGTTGAGGAAGTTGTCAGAGGTGAATTATGAAATAGAGGCTCTGACCCAAACGAAGGTGCAGGATATTCCCATATAAATTTTAAAACTCTCATACCTCAAATAGACATGATCCTCTTCCTATTGTTTATGAGCGCTGTGGGCTGATGTTATGAATTTACCTTCAGAGGATTTGAGGATTTAATTTGTCAGTGTCTTCTGATTCTTTTTGATAATATTCAAAAATTTAGAAGTTTTGAGGAAGGTTGGACATCTGGGATTGTCTCAAAGAGGATGTAATTAATTTAATTTCTTCTTTTCAGATTTATTTCAGAGTTCTCCAGGTCTAGCTAATTTTCTGAGCATGATGTAGATGTTGGAAATGCTTCTCCTGTAAAACAGAGTCCTTATTGGCTGAATCCCGTTAAGAGGGTATAGTTTGTATAAGGAGATTAATAATCATGAACACGATCTCATCCAACCTTCCATTAGCCCATGGAGCTCCCCGATAGTCCTTGTTAAGAGTCCGACGAAATTCAGTATGTGTTTAGACTACGTCGGTAGTGTAGGATTAACGTAAGGTTAATTGAAAGGGGATTTGGCAGGTTCCCTGTCTGATCGAGCACGGAGAGATTTCTGGCATTTGTCACTCCCTTCGGCTTTATGAATGTAAGGTAATCCCTTTGGGATGAAAAACTCTGCCTGTACTTTCAACTCTTATTAGCAGGGTATTTGTGGTTTGGAAGGTACGAAATCTATATAGATGACCTGGTAGCTATAGCAACGACTGCGCACACATATGTTACGATTAGTAAGTGTTTGAAGCAATAAAGGGCTGCCCGGTCTGGTTGTGAATCTGGCCAGTGTGGGTTGGCAAAGCAAAAGTGTGGCTTTTTGGGTCACGAGTGTGGTTTTGGTTCATTTGCTCCTAAACAAGCCAACCCTCGCAGGCTATCATAAATTTTAAATAGGCCGGGCAAATGTCAGAGAGGTTCAGCGATTGCTGCATGACTGGCTATTATCGCAGATTCATGCGAAATTTCTCATACTATGCTCAGCCCTTACCAAATGTTAGAGAAAGGCAGAGTTTGTGTGGTCTTCTCATTGCGAGGAAGCGATTTATTAAACTAAGATGGTATTAGTATCTAATCCAATATTGGACTTCAGGTCCTAATTTCCAGTAACCTTTTTATTATTGCTGGTGGGTGTCCAGTGACATGAGGTATTGGGTGTGTCCTCTTTTCAAGGACGAGTTAGTAGAGTTCATCCTGTATCATATTATCGTCCGAAAGCTACTGGCCGCCGAGAGAAAATATTCCACCATTGAAAAGGAGCCTCGCCTGGGGGGTCCGTACTCTTGTGCATTTTAAGCCGTAATGTGACCTATTTTCTTTTCCATAGGAAATCTGGACGGACCACAACCCGCTGGTTTCATCGGCGCATGAAGGAGCCAACCAGAGAATTTTACGTTGTCTCTGCAGTTGCATGAATTCTCGCGTTGTGATAAAACAACGTTTAAGGGAATCCTAGAATCTAATTCCCGATGGCCTTTTCACAAGATATCGACTTGTCATGATTTGGCTCCTCTCCCTCGCCTTCTCGTCTCTTCGGTTGGTTTGCGTTAAGCTTAGAGCTGTGAGCATTATTAAGTAGTGTGTTTTCGCTGAAGTTTGGTTATTAGTTATTAGGTTTTCTTAGTGAGGCATTTAATTGATTTTGTCTGTTTTCCTTTTGAACCAAAGGACAACCTGTAGTGGCCAAGTGCGGGCGGTCATTAACTGTATTGTCTGTTATGTAAACTCAATGTTATTGGCTAATTAGAGACAGTCAGTGTCTCGTGGTAATTATTTTTGTGCAATTGTGACTTTTGGTTTTTTATTTTGATTTATGTTTTCTCTGTTGTTTAGGCTGTAAGTTTTCTTTGTTGTGACAATTCGTTTTGATTTTCGTTTGTTGTAGTGTTATGGAATTCTTTTTCAGGTTTCACACAGACTTCCTTTGTCCTTGAGAGTGATAAGTTAATCCTTTTCCTCTTTACAGGTTTTATGTTGTGTATTAAAAATTTATTCTATTGGAATAATTTTTTTTTTTGGGGGGGTGGGATGAAGGTATTATAAAGGACTAGATTATTTTATTGCCTTTTATGAATTTATATTCAGCCTTGTGTTTTTCTAGTTTAATTACTATTTTTAAGATCATTTTGTGGCAAGATTAGCCTTTGTTTGTGGATTAGCATTTGTTTATTTTATTTTTGAAATTTTAAGGTGTCCGTGTCTCGCATTTTAAGTGTTTAAGCGTAAAGTGCTTATTTAACGTTTCTTCATTGTGGTTTAGGCGCCTCCTCCCCGTTTGTTTATATTGCCAACTATCGTTTTTAAACGATTGTTTCTTCTTTTTTATATACACGAGTGTTTATGACGCGTCTTGGTGAGGTCTGGACGTTGTTTAACTCTGGACAGTTCAGTTCGGGCTTAGCACTCCCTGATATCGTACCTTGAGCAGCATTCTGATTTGGACTTTGGTACGATTATTTGGCAGTTTTATTTGGACGACGATTCCTTGGTCTTACGCTTTTGATCCTCGCCTTGGTCTGTTGTCTTGCAGGTTCTCTCTTGTCACTCGACTCGATGTCTCCTGCCTCGACTGCGGCTTGAGTCGTCATTAAGGTACTCGCAGTGCTCCTGTCACCTTCGACTTGAGGCCAGTCCTGCCTTTCCTGACGAGGGAGAATTCCCAGGGAACTGTTGCCGTCGCTTACGTCTTCAATCAGCTGCTATGGTTTTGGAGCTCTTGCTAGCTCGTGAGATGGCCTGTAGGGAGGCTGCCGCCAGTAAGAACAGAGTGTCTCTGATTTTCGTTTGGATCGCTTTTCTTGTATGGTAATACTCTGTCTTCAGGACCTGCGCTTATAGCTGGTTTTTATGGCGGAGGGATCACGGCCCTATGTTTTGTCTCTTCTCTGAATACATCCACTGAAGGTGGGAAGATGTTGCATCGTCCATATTTCCTTATTTTCTTTCTTGTCCTTTCTTCCTTGGTTTGCTTCTGTAGCTCCAATCTCATGCTGTATTTACTAGACGTTGTGGTGTTCAGTTGCTGGATGACGATCGCCAAACTTGGACCGTCTTCCCCTTCAGTTTGTGAATACCTGGCTGCCGGACGAAGCTCTTTCCGTTGCCAGGAGGTTCCATTTACGTCTTGCGTTTATTCCTTCATTTCTTACATCTTGCTGAGTTTTGCTATTTTAAACCATATCTGGACCCTAACCCATCAGGGATAGGTACTTCATTTACAGCTGAGTAGACTGAGGAAATTATTGTAAAGATCCTTTCCTAAGGAATTCAACGCGAGGAGAGCGTCACCCTCCAACGACTGACCAGCCCAATGTTGCTTAACATATCCATTGACGACCTACCCACTCTGCACGCACCACTAATTATTTATTATTATCATTATATTTTATTATTATTATTATTATTATATTATTATTATTATTATTATTATTATTATTATTATTATTATAATTTCCATTGATAACGACTTATTTTCATAACCTTTAAGTGCTCCGCTGGAGGCACGAGCATGATCTTATCCAAAAAATGTAATAAAATAAATTAAATAAATGTTTATTTTTTAGGCAAACACCATTTGAAACCTGGAAAGTCAAATTAGACAATTAGGTGCAATTTGCCAATCAGTCCGATAAGTAATGATAAAATCAGTACCCTGATTCATATCACATAACCCGTAAGACTTTTTCCTAAAACTACCTTGTCTAGTGCCGATTCGTAACCTAAAGATTTGCCTCTTACAGGTATAGCTAATTCGCCTAGCAGAAAATTATTCATATCAATTTTTTTGGATACTGATTTGAGATAATGTTGGAGTGCGATGCTTCTTTTACGGACAGAAATTGTCAATAATATCCTTATATAATGTAATCGAAATTGGTATATGGTGTATAGAAAAAAATACATTCATATCCAAGTCTCATTAAGCGTCCGCGTGACTTGTCGCAGTAGAAGTCCTCTGTTACCTTCATTGCATCCAGTTTGCTGGAACGATGTTTCCCTTCCGGTTTCTGCGAATCCAAACATCATTATTAGATATTTCGACCTGGAATGGATATATTTGTTCTTGTCCCTCATGACTCATAAATTTCTCTCAATTTCTCCAAAAAACACACAGCGAAATTAGAGGCAAATCCTGGCGTGATTATTCATCAGTTACGCTCCCAGGGTTTGAGAAAAATCCCAATTATGTGTTCGTGCAGAAGGCAAATCCACGATCGTTGAGATGGTAGCGGCGTCCTATATGAGGAAGGCGAGTCTTGATAATCAAAGATGAAAAATACTTTTAAAAAAACCCATCATGAGGCAACTCCGTTACTTGTGGTCTTTTTGAAAGTAAATTAGGATTCAATCAACTCACACACGCACAACAAAGAAACACTTATTATTCACAAAAAAAAAAAAAAATCCTGAGGAAACACAAACGCTGGAAATGTTAAATAACTCCGTATCGACCGATGCTACAACGAAGACGCAGATCAGCTGTTGGGGAGACAGCTTCCTTTCTTTACTTGCGACAAAGGAAACGACAGTTACGCCCATCAGTGAAAGGCAACAAGTATCTGTACAAGGTCGGATGCTATCTCTCTCTCTCTCTCTCTCTCTCTCTCTCTCTCTCTCATGATCGGTAGTGAAAGCTCGGGAAACGAATTTATATGTCTGGACGTCCATCACTTTGTCATTGTTTGCCATTGGAGTTCAGTATAAACATATATATGTGGCGATCAAAATTATTAGATCATTCTGTACTGTGTTTTGCAACCGGAATACCTCACCCTAGTATTATTCTCTTGTTTCATAATTTTACACAAAAATGAAAGAAATTTTTTATTTCGGCCGAAGGTGAATATTGCACGCGTGTGTCAATGGAATATACATCATATTATATATTATATATAATAGGAATATATATATATATATATATCTATATATATATATATATATAGTATATAATAAGCCCCTGAAACACTATTTGAATGTTGCAACCAATGTTTTCGAGCACTTCCTTCTGTGCTCCTGATCACCCGGTAAATATGGCCATGGGATGGCTTGCAGAGTATATAAACTACAAAAGCATATGTAGGTGTGGCAGTAAGTCTCTATTGGTGACCAATGAAGGATGTTAATTAAACATTCCTGTGTCTTCTGTTCTCATTAACTCCGTCTGCTATCGTCCGGTGGTCGGATGTTGTGTTTAACTGTCGCACTACATATGCTTTGATGTACTGTACTCTTGGTAACATCCACTACTGTCCATATTTACCGTGATCAGGAATCACAGAATTGGGTCTTTTATCTTCATATTATACTGATGTATTGCAGTAAAAGAACATTCATATATACACAATATGAGTTTTTGTTTTTATATGTTTGTGCATACACACGCCATATATGAATAAGTTAAGTTTCCAATTAAGTGATGCTGATTGAGGACCGTAATCAAGTGGGATCTCAAATTTCTGAGAAAAAAAAAACACCTTGTTAATAATCAGCTGCCTGAATTTGTCCAAAGTGGACATTTTTTTAATCCAACCAATACTGATTAACGTGAACGGAAATTTTACCTCTGGTGGCCGTCCATAAGAAAAATGCAGAGAGAGAGAGAGAGAGAGGAAAGAAAAGAGAGAGAGAGAGAGGAGAGAGAGAGAGAGAGAGAGAGAGAGAGAGAAATTTGGGGCAAGATGTCTATAGTATAATGTAAAGCATTTCACCTAAAAAACTAAATTTGACTTTCTTATTATTTGAATAGACTAGATTCATTAGAATGTCTACTGCTTTTCTGTATGCACGTTATGTTACGTAATATTACGTGGATTTAATGTTTGCTTGCCCATTATTATGGTCAGTGGAAAAAAATATGTACACAAGATATAAACTGTTTGAATTTTTTTTTCTTGTGAGAGTGTCCCCGTAGACTTATGTATATATCTAACGCACCTATGTAAATTATTACATATAAATATATATATATAGTATTTATCTATATATATATATATATATAACTATATATATATTATATATATATATAATATATATATGTGTGTGTGTGTTTGTAATATATAAATATATATATAGTATATATTATATTATAGATATATATATATATATATATATAATATATATTATATAATATATATATATAAATTATATAATATGTATAAAGTATATAATATATATATATATAATAATGATATAATATATATATATATATATATGTATGCTTATATGTCACTAAATAGCGTGTGAAACTTATAGTTCAGCCTAAGGCCACAGGAAAAATAAAAGAGGAGTACCGGGGGGGGGGGCACGCTTTCGGTTTAATTTCAACACATTTTTCGGGGTATAACAATGTGTTGAAATAACACGAAAGCGCTCGGTACCCCCTCTTTTATTTTTCCTGTGGCCTTGGCTTGGATATATATATATGTATTATATATTTATATTATATATTTAATATATATTAATATGTATATATAGTGTATATATATATATTCTATATATATATTAGATATATGTATATTATATAATATAATTATATAATATATATATATATACATATATATATATATATTAATCATATATATTATATATATATATACTATATATATATATATATATATATATATAATATTATATATGGATATAATATATATATATATATATATATTATATGTATATATATATATATACATATATATATATATATATATATATATATATATATAAATATATATAGGAAATATTGTGTGTTTGTGTGTTCTTAATACTTTAATAAAACAAACAGTAAATAATACTCTTGTGAATAATTCTGTTAAAATGCAGATGATATGTCAAAATAAAAGGAATGAGTGGAAGGCCAATCTCTGCACTACAGCATATCCTTTTGCCGTATATTTATAACAGCCTTGAAATGAAAGAACCTGTGCTCTTTTTCTCGTCATTACTGAAAGGTTAATGGCGGAGGCACAGGTGCTTGTATGAATCCTCCTATGTATTATAGAGAAAAAGAAGCAACGGAGTATTATAAAGATTATGAAGGTTTAACTGAAACCCATCATTTTATCATATATCTTACTTTTTTTATTGGTCATGTTGCGTTTTTAAATCCCCTCGTTTATGACATCCACCTGGAACTGGACTAGATCCTTCGGAAACGAGCGATTATGGAATTTATATGTTGGGGTAAATCTCTATGACGGAGATTTGCACACACACGAACGGGGGGGTAGTGATTTTACGTCCAGAATGACAAGACCTAGTGGCAAGGGAGAGAGAGAGAAGAGAGAGAGATAGGGAGAGAGAGAGAGAGAGAGATGCAATACCCCTCATTTCATATTTGGTACGATTTCATTTTTTTTCCACACACGGTAACGTGTAAATTGAAAGTATCTGTAACAACCCACAATCAAATAGCCCACTGAGAGAGTAACCCAGCCTTTTAAAAAAATTTCTTATATCTTACAGTAATATAAACGCCTTTTAAGAGAAACATCATGTCGGCCCTATTATGAGTTTTTTTTAGGCTTGTGGATTTTTATAAAATTCTAGTTATAATGATGTTTTGGTGGTAAAAATCATAAATGGTAACTTTTAATTCCATTTAAATAATCAATCTCTTGATTTTACTGTTTTAAACTCGATCATCAGGGTACTATTTTAAACTCATTATTTATATAATTTCCATTGACCCCATTATTTATATCTCCATTTTTATTCATTGTCACAATGGCGCTGAATGACCGTATGGGTCCCAGTGCTTGGCTTTATGCCAAACACAATATTCCATTCCAATAGGCGCCTAATTGGCGTGGGTCGGTATGTGTTGGCGTACCACCTTCGTGGCCGCCGAGTCATTCTCGGGTATTTCACTGACTGGTCAGATATGTGTATTTCTTGTGATAGAAGTTTCACTCTCGACGCGGTTCGGAAGTCGAGTAAGCCATTAGTCTCCGTTGCTGATAACCACTGGCGCCATGGGACGTAGAAACCCATTACAAACACACTACCACTAACTAGGCCGAAACCAAATGTCTTTGAGTTTCGAGTTATGTTCAGTATTATCAAGATAATCTGAGTCGGGTTAGATAAGTATTACAGCCGTAATTCCCTATTGAACGGAAATTCCCTAACGAAGCCGTAATTCCCTTTTGAAACCGTAATTCCCTGATTGAAGCCGACGGCCCACACAGTAAACACACCGTTGATATACCGCAGTTAGAGGATTCAGGATTAGGGATTAGGCAACTGACGTTAATATTTCTTTCCCTTCCAAATGCCATAATCCATATCAGCGCGCCATTCCTCTTTCATTTTAATTTTGATTAAGATAGCCTAAACAATCCTACTTGTAAAATATTTTTAGCTTTGTGGTTTTTATCACACAATTTTATCTGTAAATTTTAACATGCATTTGATCCTTTCACTCATCTCCTCTCTTTCTGGATTTGTCCTTCTTGTCCAATGCACTCCAGTCAATGGAGAGAGAGAGAGAGAGAGAGAGAGAAGAGAGAGAGAGATAGAGAGATACTATTGTAGACAGTGTTTTTTTTAAATTCTATAACTCCCGCGACCTCCTAGAGGTTCATGTCTATGATCAGGAACACCTATGTCTCATCGCATCCTTTTCAGCAAACCTTGTATACGTATTTATTGATCAATTATTTCATCCTTCCCCTTTCATGCCTACTGTCATATTTTCATTTCATATGGTACCGTATAAAGGTGTTGATTACACGTGCCTCCAATTGTAAAGGAGGAAGCGTTTTCCTTTTTGTACCAAAATAAAAAAAAAAAAGGAAAAAAAGGAAAAAAAGAAAAAAATTAAAAAAAAGAAAAAAACATAGATGACGGAAAATACATTCGAATCTGTATATGAGGCACGAACATTCCGTTTAAGTAGGACCAAAAATTTTTTTCCAACGGACGCTGGCGCTACCATTATCATCATCATACGGATAAATGACCATACAGTCGCCTTAAACGTCCGCTCATACTCATTGTATGGATAATGGAATGACAATAATTAAATAGCGCAACCTATACGCAATAAATACCTTTGATATCCGTGTAACAGTGAGCTGCGTTAATTATTGAGGAAGAATTTGTACTAATTATTTAAAACACGAATATAGTATGGGTGATTTAGTGAAAGCTTACCGTGAAAGCCTGTGCCTTTTAGATAGGCGTTCTATCCATTAAATTAGATTCTTAAAATGTTTTTTTTTATAATATGGTTTCGCACGTTAGTAGAAATGGTAAAAAGCAATTTACACATCCAAAATAAACAGGATATATAATATATATTATATAGATATATTATATATTATATATATATATAATAATATATATTATATATATGTATGTATGTTTAAAAAAAAAGCGCCATACCAACGTGAACAAAATGATAGTCAGTTCCTTGACGATGTCTGAATAAGGACGAAGCGCTTGGATTTCTGATATCATTTCCGTGGTATTCGCTTATTTATGAAGTCAAGTGCTTCTACTGTGATTTTTTAGCATATATATATATATGATATATATATATATATAGATATTATATAGTACATACATACTATATATATTATATATATATATATATATATATATAGTATATATATATATATATATATGACAGGTTTTTCCCTAGCCTATATATTTGATTTCACGCCAGCATTTCGCTCCTCTCTCCCTCTCTCTCTCTCTCTCGCGTCTCTCTCGCTCGTCTCTCTCTCTGTATATATATTATTATATAATATCTATATATATATATATATATATATATATATATGATTATTATATATATAATATATAGTCTCTATTATACTACATAATTTATATTTTTCACTACCTGCCTATTTCATCTTGATTTTTTCATTCCTACGAAATAGTAGTAGGTTTTGCTGAGAGAGAGAG
Source organism: Macrobrachium nipponense (assembly GCF_015104395.2). Taxonomy (NCBI): domain Eukaryota; kingdom Metazoa; phylum Arthropoda; class Malacostraca; order Decapoda; family Palaemonidae; genus Macrobrachium; species Macrobrachium nipponense. The sequence goes on along the minus strand of NC_087200.1, from coordinate 15,575,663 downwards.
AGAGAGAGAGAGAGGAGCAGTTTAGAAAGGACTAAATGAACATCAAGCTTTGGACTGAGCTCGTGCTTGCTTGGCAGTCATCATAAACAGCGCATATAATGCTCACACACAAAAAAAAGCAATATTGTTTGCAATACATAAAGAGGAACATGGCTATTATAAATCGATTGATGGTTGAACAATATAAAAGTAAGGTAATGAGCAAACTTTAATTGGAAGCATTCGGTATATCACCATTAAGGACTCGCGATGCAGTTTGTCAAGAAATTAGTAAGACGCTAGAGAGTAGCGTCAGAGTATACAAGTATTTCGCTCTTGTGTAATGCCTAAGGTGAGGACAATCTAGGCCTAATCGACCTATTAACAGACTCCCTAGGCGAAAAAGAAAAGATGAAGAATAACAAAAAAGACAAGATGATGGCACAGCCCCCGTAAGCAATAAATCATATTAATGGTTCTTTTCAGTAGTCTTATGCTTAACCAGAAACAACATGAAAAAATAAGAAAAATGCGCAGCTTGGTGATGAAGAAAGCTACAAATCTGTCCGCTATTCAAAAACTGAACACCAAAGACGCACTTCCGTTTACATCCAATTATATTTACTCCAATGACAGTGTAAGGACAATCGTGTAACCTGTGCCTTTTCATAGCTCGCTCTCCGCTTCGTATAAGCAGTATTTAAATGTGCCCGCTGTCGAACGTCTCAGTTCCAGGAGACCTTTAATTAACTACTGAAAAAAATTCAAGCGAAAGGTGCGACGCATTGATTTCCCTTAAAACGATTGTCCTTGGTTTTTAATATTTATATATTTTGTTTTGTAATTAATCGATCTCTTCTTCTGTATTTCTTATTACCTTTGTACTGCTATCGAATGACGCCATATTCATTGGAAGTTTGACTTCAAGTCACGGCGCCTGTGGGCTTGTTCCGTATGAATAGTGGTCATCTTCTGAATAATAATAATAATAATAATAATAATAATAATATAATAATAATAATAATAATGCTAAGAAATTCATGGTTAATCGTGATAAACCTGTTAGTAACAAAAATCTACAAATTGTTGAATAAATTAATTTAATATAATTTATTTGTATACTGCGGTTTTTTTATTACATATAATAAATAATAATGAACAAGAACCCACAAATCACTGTGGTTTATTTTACTCCTAGTAAACCACGTTATACACAGTGATTTTTGTCGTTCTTTTAATCTTCAGAAGAAAACTGAAAGAAGTTTTGTTGGTTCAATAATAATATTAATGGATCAATGTTTTTATTGCTATTGCTCCGCGTCAGTAATCGTAGAATTTCAGACTAATTTTTGTTATATTAAAAGATATTCTTTATTTTTTATTTTTATTTGCAATATTTTTTTTTTTTTTTTTTTGTTTTTTTTTTTTTCTTTTTTCTTCTTCATATGACATAGTGTTTTTTTTCACTTTTATTTTTTCCTTTCTATGTTTTCGTTTCAATTGTAGTGTCCTTATAAGCATTTTAATTTTTTTTCATATGTTTATGTATTTAAGGCTCTTCACGTTCCTCCCATTATAAATTGTGTTTATGTTTCAATTATTCCCTTTAACTTAATTGTTTCCACATCTCTTATTGACTTGAGAATTTTATCTTTGCAGAAGGGTTGCATTTAACATAATTAATTTAGTTGATTTTGAGAGAGAAAAAAAATTGTTTACATAACAGTATTATTTTGTCATCTTCTATGTGTTCGTAATTATGAGTACTAAAAATTCTTGTTTTTATTTAAATAGGACTTGCCATCAATACCACCTCAGATACTTTATTGTGTCGAGTACACCATTCATTTCTGTATGGACCTTTGGGACGCTCTGTTTGTCACGTGTTTTTGATAAATCTAATCTCGTGTAGTTTGAGACTGAAATGGAATGATCTCTTCATTCTGAAGTTTCTTTTGAAATAAAAAAAATATTTCTGCAACACCGTTGCTTCTGTCAAGAAAGGAAACAACTTTTCAAGTGCGTATTTGGTTGACCAACATTTTTTTTCCTTTTTTTCTATAGCAGTCATCCTATCGCCTGGGTGTTTTTTTTTATTAGATTCCAGGTTGCGATCCTGCCTCCTAGAATTCCCAGTCACTTTTCTGTACTATTGTGCGCCGTTTCCAGATCAACACTCTTCTGCACGATCCTGGAGTATTTTTATTGTCATTAGAAAGAAGATGATCCGATTCATATAGTACAAGCCATTAACGGACCATTACCTTGAAATGCAGCTTTTGAAGGAAATTGTGTTTCACAGGAAATAGAGAAGGTAAATTACAATACAATGAGTAACGCATTGGCACCTAACATCTGTCACCTCCGTGTGAATGGGAATGGAACTTGGCGATTATTATCTGGTAATGAGTGACTGCGGACCCAATGAACCCGGGAAAGCCTACAATGGAACGACATTTTATGTCCTTCTCTACGATTGCTGATATATGAAATAAAACTTTTCTGGTTATATCAACAGACACATATGTATCGACCTCTGTTTATGAGTTACTCAATTTCTAATGTATAGATTAGTAAAAATATGAGAGCAACTTGCACTTAGGGACCTCTTTCATTTTCCAGAATTCCTGAAGGCAGGCACTAAAAATTCAGGGAGAACGTATTGCGTGTATTGCTTGTATAGCGATTGGTTCCTTTTTTTTTTTTTTTTTTTTTTTTCCCTTTTAGACTTTTTATTTTATTATATAACATAAAGGTTACCGTTTCCCGATCTGTTAAACTATGTGTCAATCAGTAAAAAAAATGTGTTGGCCTTCTATTTCAAGAATATTTGGAATCTTCGAAAGCATCCTTCAGGTCCCGTCTCTGAATACATTGCAAGATATTAGATATTAATCTTCTTAGATGAGTAAATACACGAATACAAATGAACGCACGAACACAAATGGAAATCTCTAGCACAGACATTTATTCTTATTCATTTACTAAAAGAAAATCGAAAGGTTTAATACTTATGACTGTTTCTCATAGTGTACCAACTCCATTTCCGGCTGATAATAATTGAAATCTAAGTCCACTGCTTTTCTATAACTAATCGTAATTTGGCAAATGTGTTTTAATTTCATCAGCGTCAAGTTGCTTATTTTATGTGAACACAGTTATGATCATTTTTTTGGGGGGGTGTGGGGGGGGTGGGGCTGAAAAGCATTAATGAATTTTCGTACTATTTTTTAGTTGGATACTTTAATTTACGTAGATACATATTTCGGCCATGCTTTACTTTTGTCTTTAAATAACAAACATAAAGACGAATGATTTTCATAAAGTCTCGATGGTTTTTTCAATGCCTCGTCTCTTATTCTGCCAAGCCACAGAAAATAAGAGATTGAAATCATCTCGTAAACGAATTTCACGTACAAATTACCATGGGCTGATTATCAGGTGAGCCACGGACAAAAAAAAAATGTAGAATTTAAAGTTAGATGAAAAATACCTAAAAATAAAAATAAAAGTATATTTTCTTTTATCCGGACCTATAATTATGAATAAACATTATATAAAAAAATAAAGAAATAATATATTTACGTTTCTTATTCTATCCTGGTAATTGTTCACTAGTTACTCTTTAGAGCATAAAAATGGTCATTAAAAAGGCTCTGAGCTTATTTGTATATTGAATTTATGAAAATCTATATTTTGAATGTATGGTAATAACATGTAATAAAATTCCAGTTCCAGGAACTATATGTTGTATTTTGAACTTATCAATTCCGTCAATGCACTTCATGTGACGCACTGTAGGCGTTACTTCAGGTTCTTTGCAGCGTCCCTTCGGTTCCTAGCTGCAACCCCATTCATTCCTTTTACTGTTCCTCCGTTCGTAGTCTCTTTCATCCATCTGGCTTTCCACCCTCTCTAACAAATGGTTCACAGTGCAGCTGCGAAGTTTTCCTGCTTCAGTTTGCCTTTCAGCCTTGAATGACCTCATAGGTCCCAGCGCTTGGCCTTTGGTCAAAATTCTATTTTCCAATCCACACCCAAATAACTATACCGTCCGTAAAACGTCTGCAAAAACACATTATGAAATGAGCCGTTCGTTGAGCGCTAGAAACACCTGGGGAGAAGGCTCTTCAAAAACAGCGGCCCCCACTAGGGAGCAAGTCGAGAAGAAGAATCATTGCATGCAAACAATTTAGAGGCAACTGAACTAAGTTACTGGCATGCGGAGAGTTAGCAAGAGAAGATAGAACATAGTTCCCCTTTATGACTCTCTCTCTCTCTCTCTCTCTCTCTCTCTCTCTCTCGTGAGTCTGTTGCTAAGGTAACCAATCTAACACTGAGTCTAACATCGGGGAATTTAATATTTAATGAACACATTACCAAATTTATTAAGAAGAGGTTCATTTCTAAAAAAAAGAAAAAAAAAATACTACATAATTTCTAGGTAGGAAGTTTGTGGATATACGTTGGATGTGGTATTCCAATCTCATTTCTAATATTATAATTCCTAGCATGGCGTATATGATTTTCCGGCTATTTGATTCTCTCTCTCTCTCTCTCTCTCTCTCTCTCTCTCTCTCTCTCTCTCTCTCTCTCTCTCTCTCTCTGATACGTTTCAGCTCTTTATTAAACTGTCTGGAAGTGAAAACGTTATCATATATTTATTCTCTCTAGACGTTCGATAAGAGCTCTCCTTAAAAACATACCAAGGACTGTCTTATATAAGAGACTAATCCACCCTATTTATGTGAATCTAGAATTAACACTTAAATTCGTAGGGGTGGTTATTTGGCCAGTATTTTCTATACCCACTTACGAATGAGCCTGTCATATATTGCTGTAATGACGAATGGAAATTTGATATTATACAGTGTGATAATTTGGCTGGACATTTCCTATACCCACTTAGAATTCATCGGATTGAGGAACCCCAAAATTAGTGGGCCCGACAATATCAAAATTCAAAGACCAAGCGAAAAATGTCGGGAGGTTCCCGACGTGTTTATTGCTTTTGACAAAACCTCGACAGGAGAAGAGATTACTCCGCAGAATCCTGTGTTTCAGATAAGTTAGCGATTTTCCGTTCCATTGAACTCATTCTTCGTTTCGTTTCCAACCGAGTTATTTCCAAAGAGTTACAGCACAAGTATGACGCCAGGTCGTGTGATATCTCAAAAAAGCATCGTAACAACGGTAGCCAAAGACGGGTCTTATTTGCAAGATTTATTCCACCCATGTTGATATCTGCCCAACTTTTTATGAGGAAATTATTCTCAAATGATCTTTCGTCCATATTCGTCATAAAAGTAATGCTAGGTAAATTCGAAAATAGACGGAGGACCCTGTACCTTTGGGAACTCGAAGTATGTAAACGTAGTTGCTTAATATTCGTGTACTCCAACGCATAAGGATGACTAAAACGGCTAGAGACCTCTTTCGATAATTATCTTTTATTGGCAGAATCTATATTTTCTTTCCGAGAGAATGTATGCTTTCGCATTTTTCATAAATAACGAATCTAGAATAGCTTTTTATGACAGCCTTATTTTGGCTCGCTTCAACACATTTGTATCTGGTTCTAGCGAATTCATTTGCACCTAAATAATCTTTTACTTTTAAATCATATCTTTTCTGTTAAATTCTTTGTTTGTTCTTAGCAGTGAAAGGTTTAAAACGCCTCGTTATTTCTTACCTTAACATCTTATCTTCCTTTAATGTCTTCTTCATTTAGCGAATAACGATTTAAACACTCGTTTAAACCGGATGGTGAAATATGCTTGGAATTTCGAACATTATTTTATTCACGGAAAGGACGTTTCTTGAAGACATTTTTCACCTTCTAACATTTAATTGGCCTTTCAAGTCATTTTCACTTTAATAGCAGCAAAAGATTTGGAGGCCATGTAATGGGGGAGAGGCTGAAATATGCTTCGAATTTCGAACACTGATTTATTCTTCGAAGGATTTCCTCTGTAGACGTCAACATCTCCTTCATCATTGTAGGCTCTCATGAGACAAACGCACGGAAATCTGTTAACCCTCGATCAAACGGCTTTGAAGGTCCACCTCAGCTTACTTTGAAGTGTTTTCCCTTCCCCGTAATCCTTTATGCAACGTAGTACGTCCTGCCGCTGATCGTCAAAGGACTTTGCATAGCAACAGGTCATCAGAGCTTCGGTCACGAAGATCCTTTCAGCTTTAATCCTGTTAGCTATCAAAGAGGGAAATGTGACCTGTGATAGTGAAGAGAGTCTCTATCAGCTTAGTTTTATAAAGGAATTTTTCCTTTTTTTTTATATAGTGAAAATAATTCATATTCGACTCCCGCTAACCTTGACTCTCCTAAATCCTGCCTAGGAACGAGATTCTGAAGACCAAAACTTTTGCCTTTGCTATGTGACACTTTCTATGTCAACTTTTGCAGTTTTGCAGATTTTCAGTAATCGCCTTTCTTCACTTCTTGCGTGCATATATATGTTACATGGGTCCAATTGCCCCTGTCTAATTAAAGGAAAGAAAATCACCATCTGGTAACGTAACCTACCTTTAGTGTCCACCACGAGCTGGCAACTTTGTAGCTAGATCAAGTTATTAGATCTAGGCTAAAACCAAACTCTGAGATACAGAAATAGTCTTTTATTTCCCCTGACCCCTCCCCCCGCCCCCCCCTCCCCCCCCCGCCCCCCCGCCTCCCCCCCCAAAAAAAAAAAAAACACACACACACAACATGAAAACCAAGAAAATGAATTTGAAATCCCACAAACATGAAACCTATACTCCCAGAATAATCATCTCGATTAAGAATGTCACACATTACCTCATTATATAAAACCCATCAGTTTAATCACTATTGCTATTTCCCATAAAACTAAATATAAAAGTATCAGTCAGAGAATTCATTTTATGTAGTGACATTCGAATCCATCTGTGAAGAGAAACCACAATTATCAGAAAGAGATAAAAATGGATGCGCATAAAATGAAAATGTAAGATGTAATGAGAAAATGTTTTTTCCACTGCACTTCGGCTTCTCTCAGGGCATCTGTAAAATGTTTTAACTGTTTAACAAAGTCTTTTTACCTTTCTTGATAGATCTTCAGCACTTTCCCTCAGAACTCGTTTCACTTAACTCGTGAACCTTTTTTTTTTTTATTTTTTTTTGTTTTTCTGACTTCACGAACATACGACTCTCGACCAGGATCTAGGTCAACTTGCGCACTCGCGCTATCCCCTCTGAGGTCTGACAATGTGAAGCTTTCCATAACACTCGCGACTGTTCAGTTGCACATTCTAATCTGTTTGTGACAGTCGTTGCACCCATAATTTTAATTACTATCGTTTCCAGTAGCGCAGTTAGTATATTATTCTGTTTTGAGTATAAAACAAAAAAATTGAAAACCGTGATTACTTATATTTCGAAGTCATGTTTAAAATTGCGATATGATGATCAGCGCAAGTAGTAACAGGTAATTTTTATCTCTCTCTCTCTCTCTCTTTCTCTCTCTCTCTCTCTCTCTACACGCACACGCTATGGGCAATTTTTGCTTGATTTAATTTACTAGATTAGTCGTTTCAAATCAAAGTTCCATGAGTTTCATATAATCATCATTTGTGTCACGAACTTTACGTGTGAAAAATTCTATGGTAAAAAATTTCGTAACAAAATTAAAGTTATACATAAAGAACATTACTACTACTACTACTACTACTACTACTACTATACTAAATAATAATAATAATAATAATAATAATAATAATAATAATAATAACGGAGAAATAAATCGACAGTGGACGTATGGGTACATATTTAAAAATAGATTTCTACAAAGAATTTCTTTCGGGAATCTGTTCTAGTTCCCAGAAGTCTCCGAGTATAAATGTATTTATAATGTGGATTTTTTCCCTCCATTCCAAGACGCATGCTACAATGAGTATTTTTAATAATAATAATAATAATAATAATAATAATAATAATAATAATGATGATGATAAAAGGCCAAGGAAATCTCTGCAAAGGCAAACATGTGAAAGCATTTCGCCACAACAATTAAAACTGCTAAGGCAGATTCGAGAAACTCTCATCATCTTCATTCTCCAGAAAGGCCCAAGACACGACCAAGAGCTGCTAAGCGGTGACGTTACAACAGGCCTCTATTTCTCTCTCTATTGTCAATGGGGGGACCGTTTGTTTCCTCGCCCAGTGAGCTCAATCGCGTCCTTCAGAACGATGCCCCAGGTGCAAGCATTGTCCCAATTCCTGGAGAACGACCTCGTTATCGAATTGTCGCTTTCTTTTTCCTCTCTCTCTCTCTTTCTCTCTCTCTCTCTCTCTCTGGTGTCGCAGCTATTTTAAGTTCAATTCGGAGAGAGGTGTCAGTGTCGAATAAACTGTGCCTCTAGGAAACAGGTGTCATATTTTGTTTAGATGTTATTTTTGGTTTGCAGAGTTTTAAGTGATTTGCTAAATGGATCAGCTGAAGTAACCAGTTTAAGAAAAAAAAGCCATAACCTTTTTTTTATTAGGGCAGAAATCAGGATGTTAAGAAATCTCGGTCACACAAACACGGACAGATTTACAGTATATATATATATATATATATATATATATATATATATATATGATATATATATATATATATATGATTTATAATCACTTTAGCACGTGATTCATTCATCACACATTTACACAGGTGAAAAATAAGAGACGGGGATTGTAGGTCCAGACCGGTTTCGACTTTATTTTCAAGCCATTGACGAAGGACTGATACATAGTATTAGAAGCCACACACACACTATACACCACACACACACACGCACACACACACACACACTATCTAGATATATATATATATATATATATATATATATATATATATCTATATATATATACTATTAAATCACAAAAGTAAGCACGTGATTTTGTTTACCAGCAAAAGCCACAGGGAAAATTTTTTTAAAAGAAAAGACAGAGTGCCAAGTACTTTCGTGTATTTACACATCTTCAGGCCCTGAAGATGTGGTAAATACACGAAAGTACTTGGCATTCTGTCTTTCTTTTTTAAAAAACAAAAAAAATTTTCCCTGTGGCTTTTGCTGATATACATATATATATATATATATATATATATATATATATATATATATATATATATATATATAATTTATAATTCATGAACTGTTTTCTCTTCCTAACCATTCTGCTAGTGAGAACAGAAATAAATTGGTGACATTGCGCCGGAATTATACGTTTTGCGGTAGCAGTACCTTACTGGGTTACCGCATCTATTTCCTACTTATATATCGAAAGGTAAGACAGAATTACGGTGATAAATAGAGAGAATCATTTGAGTGAAACCTTCCAAACTCTTCCATGACGTGCTCAGTATGAACACTCTCTCTCTCTCTCTCTCTTTCGAATCTTACTTATCTCGAATCTGGGTGTTTACCCAGCAATTTTCGGCCAAAAATTCCAGCTTTAATGGAATCCGATGATAAACAAAATTTATCGGAGATGTATCCTGCAATTTTGGGGATAAACAAATAATTTTGGCGTGCAAGGGTAATGAACTAAGGCGATTAAGACTAACGTATGAGGTTTGTGAGAAATGTGACAGTTTTATTCAATTCATTGAAGGTTTTTTTATGAGAACGAAAAATAATAATTCTCTTCAGACTGAAATCGCAGTTAAATTTAAAGAGAAACTCATTACCAGGATGAATTAGGCTCCAAAATTTTGTTCATAATTCCCTTTAAAAAAAAAAAAATCACAAATGTCAAATTTTGAAACGTGTCTAATGTACCTTCATGCGAAATTTTCAAAGTAAATTCTAAGAGACAATGTATTTTTTTCTTTTTAAAAAAAATACTCCATTTACATCCCTTAAAACTGTCACGGATGGAACCACCTAGGATCCTTTATCAATCTCAATTTTAATTTCTGCGTTCGCCTCTTACAACATTTTCATTTTTAATAGCAGTTTTTCCTTTTTTTTAAGTAGATTTTCCGGTACTAGTCCGAATTCAAAATCCGTGCAGTCATTGGTCATCGCTGCCATATATATACTACAGCAGACTCTTGAAGTTGGCATATATGCGGCAGACATTGTTTTAGTAGTCCTGCTACCCATATTACATCTCTCTCTCTCTCTCGGCTTGTATATATATATATATATATATATATATATATATATATATATATATATATATATATATATATATATATATATATATATATATATCTAATAAAAGGAGCCCATGAAAACACCAAAATATATAGAGAAAAGTGCTATATTTCTGAGACTGCTGTCTCCCTCTTCAGGTCAGGTAGATGAATGAGAAAAGTTTACAGAAAAGGTGGTATATTTATACCAAGAGCTCCATCCACAGGCAAGCCAATTTAGGTCACCCCGCTGATAATCTTCCTTTAATCTTCTTAAGCGTTGGTTGAATGAAAATCTTGTCGATCGTATCTGAATCCCATGCTTTTAGATGTTCATTACCTGCCTCTCTTTTATTAATAAAAGAGAGGCAGGTAATGTACATCTCAAAAGGAGCATGGGATTCAGATACAATCGACAAGATTTTCATTCAACCAACGCTTAAGAAGATTAAAGGAAGATTATCAGCGGGGGTGACCTAAATTGGCTTGCCTGATGAGCTCTTGGTTATAAATACCACCTTTTCTGTAAACTTTTCTCATTCATCTACCTGAAGAGAGAGACAGCAGTCTATGAAATATAGCACTTTTCTCTCCACATTTTGGTTTTTTTGTTTTTTTATGGGTTCCTTTTATTAGATGGAATTCTGTTGTAACAGAACATTTATATATATATATATATATATATATATATATATATATATATATATATATATATATATATATATATATCTTCTTTTTTCCCATCCTTATCCTTACATTAAAGATGGATCTTAATAATTTTATGGTTATTTCTGTCACTACCGCTTCTTGTACTATATAAATCTTCTGTCGTCCTGATGATGATGTAAGTTTTTTACGACTCTCATTTCTCACCTTAAGAACATTTTTTCCATTATTATATAATAATTGGCGTTTCTAATTACAGAACATTTTATTTTATTTTTTCACCTTCCCGTTATGACGAACCCATTTTCTTCGTAAATGAAATACATTTTTCTCAACTTCGGATAAATGCTTATAACCGGTGTTGGTTAAATGGTTCAGTTAAATTGCTGTAGCAGTCTTCCTTTCTCCTCCCAAAAGTTCCGCGTCGAGAAGCTGCGTAAAACAGCGAAGTGAAATTGCTGCAGTCTTTTTTTTTTTTTTTTTTCTCGCTTTTATTCACGAATTTTAATTTTCCCTAAATATGAGTCAGGATGCCCCGCGATAACTTGTACACTTTAAGGTCCAGTTTGTTGCGACTGCAAAATAAAAAGAAAAATCTTCTGGAATTAATTTGTTTCTTTGACAAATGGGTAAAGATTCTTTCTGTGCTGACGATAAATATTATTAGATACGCACGAACGAGAAGGGCTGGACGTTACATTGCTAATGGATGTTTGGGTAGTGCTTACGTGGGAGATATATACTGTATATATATATATATATATATATATATATATATATATATATATATATATATATATATATATACGTGTGTGTGTGTATATATATTATATATGTGTGTGCGTGTGCGCGCGTGGGTGTGTAGATATGTACATGAATGTAAATAAATTATATACATATATATATATGTATATTATATAAACTGTTGGTAACTCTTACCATATATGTAAACGTATTTTTATTAGCCAACTGACCTCTTAAATTCGACCACTCTAACAAAACATTATTATGCGATTTCTTCATTATTTCACTTAGATGTCCAACGCACTCTCTCAAGTTTGAAGATCTTTAGCAAATTACATTTCGGGTTATTTCTTATAATATTTTAAGATGCTCTGATAGCAAATCAGATTGTTGGCGGTATTGCTTCTCCTCACTGTTATATCATAACATTTCTTATCTCTCTCTCTCTCTCTCTCTCTCTCTCTCTCTCTCTCTCTCTCTCTCTCTAAGACAATTGATCATTTATTAGAGTATCATTGAAACTGTAATATTACTATAAATAATTGTATATCGCCTTTCAACCATTGTCGTTGAGGCTGCAACCTCTTGTATAAGGGTAAAAAAAATTCTTATATTTCTTCGTATTGTGTTTCAAGTACACCTTTATATTGAGATATGCTAAAAACTATGAACTGTAATACTGAAACGAGAAGAGGGACGCCACACAATACATAACACTTAAGTATTTTATTATTCGCTTGCCATCAGAGTTCATCCTGCCAATAGTATAAAGGAGAGTTTCGCCCTAAGCAGCTGTTTCTCCTCGCCATTAATGTGTCCCCTGATGGATGAAGGAAAATAAATGGTCTTCATCCGATGAAATGTTGTAGGGGATGGGGAAGTAGTATCGAACTCCAGGGATATGATGTCCAGCCAATTTTATTTTTGGGGGGAGTGTTTCCACTTCTTTTTTTAAACTTGAATGGGTGAATGGGGTTCTCATCTCCCAGAAATATTTTTAGTATATGTCGATGTAGACACCTTTCAAAATAAACCCCGTAAATGGGTATCACCGTCAGTGTGTATATCTCATGCGGTACACATTACTTAAGGCTCTTTGCAGCTTCCCTTCGACCCTTAGCTGCAACCCCTTTCGTTCCTTTTACTGTACCCCCGTTCTTAGTCTCCTTAATGTAATTGTAAGGTTTTGAAACTTTAATCTCAATTTCCCTTCAGCGCAAAATAACCTCATGGGTCCTAACGCTTGGTGTTGGCTTAAGGTTTATATTTCATTCCTTCATTCATTTCCAACACAATGAAAGGATTAGTGTTGTGTGGAATGTTTTATGGAGCCTGTTTACACACTCACAAACTGATCATAATAGCAGAGGTTTTCATTGACATTATTGAGTAATCCTTTCAAGTCTGGTCTATTGGCACTCATCGCCCGATCTGTTCTGATACCATAGTCCCAGAGGATCGTTCTGTCACTCCCTCTGGTTGGTGTTCGTAGCACTTATTACTATAAGCTAGCTAGCGGGTGTTTCTTGCACAGGCTCCAATGGAGGACTTATACTACTGAATCATTCCTCTCTTTTGTACTGGCTCTGTGCAAGCGCCGGGCATTTGCTCACTATGTGGTTTATGGTCTCGCCTTTCATATTGCACATCCAGCATATGGGTGAGATGATATTTCCATCTATTGTTCTTCGGACATATTTGGTTCTTAGGGCCTGATCTTGTGCCGCTCATGGGGGTATTGCTTTGTGTATTGTCATGTGTTTTTGAGTTTTTCGGTCTATGCTATGGAGTTCAGCCTTCGTCCACTCCACTACTACTTCGCTGTATGTGATTACTGGTATTTATGGCTTTCGTTATGTTTCTGGGCTCAAGTTTTGACTCGAGTATCGCCTTAAGTCTGTGCATATATTCTTTAGTGATCGTGTCCTTCATCTCTTGGTGTTTTATATCCTCTCCTCCTACTATTCCCAGGTATTTGTATGCTGTCTCATTCCACGTGTTTGACGCTATTCCCGTCTGGTAGCTTTATCCCTTCAGTTCCTTGTCACTTTGCCATTATGTATGTTGACCAAGGCGCATTATTCTATTCCAAACTCTTTCTTGATGAATCATTATCATTATTGTTAGCAAAGTAGAAACAGTAGTAGTATTATCACATATGAATAATGATTGAAAAGGGCCTTGTCTTGTGCACTATCTTTGCCCACTTATAAGAGAAAACAGTTGTCCTTTTTACGTATATATGTTTTTTTTTCAAACTCTAATAATAATAATAATAATAATAATAATAATAATAATAATAATAATAATAATAATAATAATAATAATAACAATAATAATAATAAATAATATAAAGCTGACCCTCAGCAAGAAAGGATATCATATCCTCATGTGAGGGTATCAGAGAGAGAGAGAGAGAGAGAGAGAGAGAGTAATTAGTGAAACTTATAGTGAATAATATGTAATAATATATACACAGAGATATATATACATATATATATATATATATATACATATATATATGTTTATAAATGTATGAATATGTATGTATATAGCTACTATATATAATGTAAGTATATATGCATACACACATACATCCATATATATATATATATATATATATATATATATATATATATATATATATATATATATATATATATATATATGTATGTATATATGTATGTGTGTGTGAATTAATGTATGTACCATATATCACTAACAAGTAATTTTTTTTACAAAAAGTTATATACTCCCCTTTTACAGGTAACACTTCAAGTCCTCCTCCAATACCTTAGTTTAACGTCCATCTTTGAACTCCCTCTGGTGTTGAGAAACAAACAGCAGGCATTGGATTTCTTCCTAATTTAAGAGGTACTTTTTTTGCCCGTTATTAAGGCAGGTTTAAATGTACTTTTTCTTGTCATTTTCCATGCATGTCTGACCATAGATTAGTTTGCATTATTTCCTTGGTGTTTTCATATTGTTTCTGCTTTGTTTGGTCACCATCATCATGGTTTTTATTTTCTTGAAGTGCACATGTTTGTTGCGTGAGCTAGAATTTTAGGGAACAGAACCTTTATTCATATATTCAATGACTTTGTCCTTCCCCTTAACTCTCAGCTGCAGAATAAATGTTGTCTAAAAGCATCACGCCTGCGAAGTGTCAAATTTTTCATTGTCGTTTTACTTTGGTAAAGAAAAATAACCGATAAGATAACATTGCCACGTTTTATTTCAACTGCAGTTTTAGTTTTTCGGATTTCTGTATTTTATGTCGAACTCGGTTTGAAACGGACCTATTACTGTTAGAAACCTTTTATATAGAGAAACTGAAACCGAACTTATTGATAACTCTGCGTTCAGCACGGAGAATATTTCTATTTAGATTTTTTTTATCTTTATCTTTCTCTGCGTGTTGATTGCATTCATATCATATTCATTTTATGTTTTTTTTAGGTATAAATGTGTTGATTTATTTTTGCGGGATACGGATTCTTACAACCGTTCCTTCCTTTTCGGTGAATTGGTTTTACATTTTTTTATATTGAAATTTGCATCGCAAAGATACGGAACATGCAAAATTGATTTACCTTTTCTTAAAGGTTATAGCAACATCCTTAACCTCATATATTTGTATGTTAAAATGCAGTATGAAAAATTTCTCATACATCGTTCCATTCCGTTTTAACTGAAAAAATTAAGGAACTTCCCATAGGGTATCAGTAGCCTAAATTGTGTCCTCATTGAAAGGCTACGATGACAAATACACCCATTAGAATTTCATCTACTAGCAATCTACAGGCATAACCAGCCCCGTTTCACGAACAGAACCAACTCGGTTTCAAGGAATTCCTTCTCACGGAGGAAGGGGGCGGGGGGTGAAGGTAGGATGGAACCCCATTATAAACCATCTTAGGGGTCCTCACTATAAACCTGCCAAGTTTCATGCCCCATGGGAACAGCCGTTTGGCCGTGATTGAATGACAGACGGACGGACAGACATAACGCCCATTATAGTAAGATGGTGAAGGTTTATTCAGTTGAATCACCTCAGAGTGAAGTTATATCTGAGTGAATGATTTTATAGCATCAGATAGTAATGTTCATGAGTAAGAAACAGTTCTGGCATTCAAGGACATTTGATATTGACAGCGGAAGAGGAGTTTTATGAACCAACAACGGTCACCAGCGAGTTAATACATTCATTGAAGGTAAAGCTTCCTCTTTGTGTGCTTATCGGTGTGGAAGACCGACTGAAGTCTTAATAAATGCGGTAAACTTTACATATTCATGGATTCACTCTGCATGGTCTGGTGACTCACTCGAGCAACATGTTTACTTTTTGAGATAATGCAACCCATTGAAAGAAATATTAACATAGGTCCGAGGGCACTAAAGAGAATTGGAGCTGTTTATTTATATAAGCCTATTGGCAAAGGAAAATGCTTACCTCTTACCTTCTGTTACTTCTTTCTAATGGACACTATTATTAGCTTGAATTTCAAGTTAGTGGCCTTTATAGGCTTGTTACATATGAATAGGGTTCATTTTCTGAATAAGAATAATGTTTATTTATATATATATATATATATATATATATATATATATATATATATATATATATATATGTACGTATGTATATATATATATATATATATATATATATATATATATATATATATATATATATATATATATATATATATATATTTTGTGTGTGTGTGTTTTATTACTAATATTTTAATGAAGACAGACTGTGAAAGTCTGGCAAGAAGCTTGAAGTGTCAATGGAAGCCAAGAGGAAAGAATGAAGGACGATAGGTTGATAAAAAAAATTTCACAATTCGGAATTATCGGAGGAGAGGAGGAGAGATTATATAAAAAAAAATTCATTTGAAAGGGAGGACGTCATCATTCAGTGTGCATAGAGGAATAATTAGACGTGCTGCCGATGAGCCTGGTGTACGTGTAACGAGTGGTTTGAATTTGTGGACGTTTTCTGCACAATTTAACATCTTTGTGTAACCTCTCCTCCTCTCTCCACTTGGCTACCATACATTCACATTCAAAGAAAGAGAAATACCATAGTAATATTGGGCAGGAGAAATCTCGATCATCGTCCTAGAATTTAGAAGAATATACAAAAGAATAAACTTGAATGTCGACACTTACCCACACTCGAGCAAACGCACTTGTATGGATCCCAAAAATAATATCGGTGAGTGTACTGACCAAGAGATAATAAAGCTGAATATCCTCTTACCCAGGTAGTTTGTGTTTTCAAAATCTGGCATCGGTTAAAGGAGGATTGGAAAATGGGAATGATGTAGCGCACAACATATGACATGACTTGGATGATAGGTAACAGAGGAGTTATAGAACAGGTGAATGTAATTAGGTACCCTTTTTTTTATTAAGCTAGGATACAAAACAATGATCTTTGCAACAGAAACTCGGCGAATATTATTGTCAGTACTATTATTATTACGAGCGCAATGGGGGCGTGCTTTGCTGCACTAAGGAACCCGGCCCTCCCCGTCATGTGTCCATACCCACCCGGTACGGACACTCAGGTTTGCAGGTGGGAAAGGGTAAAGGGGAGGGGGGAATGTTTCATATCTACCCTGCCATCCCGATCACCAACTTATCCTGCCCCTCCCCACCCGTGGCGGAAAAATAAGAAAGATCCGCTGGGATTTTATTATTGTTATTATTATTAGCCTATCCTCTCATTTTCATAGCCTTTGTCATCATCATAAAAAATAATAAGGATATATGTAAATAACAATTCTTCATCATCTATTACTTCATAACCTTACACGTACAGATTGCAACTTTATATTTCCATACAGCCCCGACAGAAAGGAACATAAAAAGGAATTATTACATTAAAAAAAACAAGCAGGAGGAAGTAATAATCTCATATGAAATTACCAATCGCTTCATCAATCTACAAATTACAGCATTAGAATTCCAGAAGGGAAGTAAAAGGACATGAAAAGGAATCATAACATTTCAAAAAACACGCGAGAAAATTATGACGTAAAATTATGACGAAAAAGCTTGATGAACGTTCGTGAAAGAGTGGCAGGGCAGGATTGCAATCAAAGGGAGATCGTCAGGCAGATTCGTCATATATATACATATATATATATATATATATATATATATATATATATATATATATATATATATATATATATATATATCTATAGATATATCGTCCGGTATTTTTGTGCTGTTGCATAAATGAAACGTCAAACGCAGAATCCAAATCCAGCGATTTTCGCTACATAACCTGGCGGGACGAGAGAGAGAGCGCGCTCAGTTTGCAAAAGTGAATATCGTCACTGAAATGCAGTGACGATATTCAAATCTTTGTAATCAAGTTTTCTGTTGCCCGAGAGGGCTTCATTTTTCACCACCGGAGCCTTTTGGAAAATGATAATAAGGCAATTGGAGTTTGTAGTAAAATCTAATTTTTAATTTTTTTTTTTCATTCAAATACAACGCATAAATGATTAGGTATCAAGACATTCGTGTTAATAAGTGCACTAAATATATGACACGAGAAAATATGAATTAATTTTAGGCAGACTTACCTAATTGAGATCATTAATTTGGAAAGCATCAAAATCGCATGGGTCCAACCACTGAATTAGAAATATATAAGTTATAATGTTATGAATCAATGAAATGCATGCAAGAGAGTTGGAGAGATTTACTGGGAAGCCTCTCTCTCTCTCTCTCTCTCTCTCTCTCTCTCTCTCTCTCTCTCTCTCTCTCTCTCTCTCTCTCTCTCCACAGGTCGTCATCTGATAAGATCTGTTTTCCACAAAATCAAAACCTGCATTGTCCCCGCGGACTTTGTTAATTTCATCAGTTCCGTTCATTCACTCCTGGTTGAGTTCAAAGATTACCCGAATGAAATGTCACATGAAATAGCGTGGTCTGATGGAAGCGTATTCCATTTCCCCTTGACATGATAGAGCTCCTAGATAATATTCGTCTCCTTGGTCTCATGATAAGATTATGCTCATACGGAAGACTTATATCTTCCTTTTATCATGATCACCATTACTATTGAATCTTTTATTCTGTTTCCAATATGGGACTGAAACATTTGCCATCCGCGACCAGACAGAGTCTGAGATATTCATTATTATCGTGACTCGGTGCCCTACCAGTCATTGTACGTCCTGTTTCGGAAGGGCGAAGATTTCAGGACGCAATAATGAAACTTTCAGACCAGTTGGTCGTTGCTGTCCTGATGTTATTTCCTTTCAATAATTTAGTTCTATATGATTAAAAGGACAATATGTAAAATTCTACTCTAGTCCCTTTGTTGTTCCAAATCAAATTCATTATTTTTTCCTTAAAGGAAGTCATGAGATCTGGTGAGATAGGTTTGTCCTTACACTTTTGATGGCGAAATTTTAAACTGAAAGTAATGTTTTGAGACTGTAATCCAAACCAGATCATAAAGTCATGAAATTAATATTATAATTGCACGTGTACTATCTAAGATGACGAAATCCATATCATGTAGTAGCTGTGAAATACGAAACCGACATTTGCGCAAATAAGCTTGGATGTCGTAAGTGATTGGAGGCAGAAGCCTGGAATTTGAAAAACCGAGCGACCTTTTACTTCCTCCATAAAGCAGAGTTATATACGAAGCTCAGATTTATTATATAATGTTTTATTTTCAAACCTGTACAAAATCAACGATAATTCAGTCTTATAAATTAGAAAGACTGAAAGGAGCGTCGCTGATACTTGCCTCCAGCCACCGATAAATCGTCAAGAAAAACGACTTCATACAGGAAGATCTTTGACATATGGTCGCGAATGAGTCAGAATATTTTTCCACATTATTTACGGTCGCTGCGATTCGTCGACGTAGACATTCTTCATCCTCGTACATTGTGTGTGAGGAAACGCTTCGATGATCTTTCTTTTATAGGGGGAACTGAAAAAAATATTGTCACAACTTTTATGGAGGTTATTTGCAGATGCCGATATTTTTTTTTTAAATCTCCAAGTGTCTCGAGTTAGCCGTTTTTAAAAGGTTATCGTAGCTGCAGTGAAATCTATAATATGGCATTCACAGACTGCATATGCGTTTCGTGAACAGGAGATTCGTGTTTGGTGGAATGTGGATGAGACGTTCGCTGACTTACTTCTCCAAGAACTATTGTTTGTGTAGTGGGAGGTCACTTACAAATTCATACATTATATCATTAATCAGGGACGGAGATTGCCTCCTTTTCCAGTAGATGGACATTGAAAATTGACGAATGCCGGATAACAATTGATAATTACTGACCATTTGTTTTATAGTGTATAATTGATTATCACGTTAACATACCTATTATTATGTGTCTGCCGTAATTCCTTGACGTTCTGTCAATTTTCCCGTGATGAAACATCGTCATTAAATATTCTGCACACATCATTGCACACAGCTTTCAAAATTTCATTTCGGAACGTAACCTACAATTTACAATAATTACTGCATCACGGATATTCACTGGTCGATTCGCCACTGGAAGATATGATATGATGGTAAAGAAGTCTTTCTAGTCGCAAGCTCATCATACCTAGGCATAGGTAGTGGGTTAATGTGGCTTTTCATTAGAAACATCCACTTCAGGGCGTAGTGACGTCCCTGCCTACACGAGCTATAAGGTAGACGGCCCTCTTTAACCTTAACAGGCAACTCCTGGTCCAGGAAATCGAATCAGCGGGTGAAAAGGGATCCTTTAGCCTAGGTAGGCAACCCTTCCTTCGAAGAGAAGGTTACTCTGATCACAAACCTTGTTCTCCAACTCTGGACTGTGATATACCCATTATACCTTGGCCCTCTTCGGTCTTGGGTTTGAGTTCCCATGCTTGAAGATACAATCGGGAATTTTTTCTTCTCTCTCTCTCTCTCTCTCTCTCTCTCTCTCTCTCTCTCTCTGCTTTCGTGTTTTTATGAAAAGTGGATATGTAGGACAGGTTGATAAGGCAAGATCAACACACCACCTGAAGGAAACCAAATGATATTTCTCCATATTTTTCCACTTGAAGTTGTTCGTTTCCCCAGAGATTCAGACGTGACTTAGTACATTTCAGTGACGTATGTAGTCACTGTGGTTCTTCCTTTCAAAAATAATATTTCTCTTGTTACAACTTTTGCTGATCTGGGACGTGACAAAATATTTGGAAGTTCGCCCAGCTATGTGATGTTTTTGAATTGATGTTGGTTAGTGCTCAATTCTAAAGAGGTTTGTGATGTAAAATTACAATTAGTTAGCTGGCGACCACAAGTTGCCATTCGTATCATATTATAGCCAAAGTCAATCGCCTTTAATTATGTTGTGTAAGAATATTGACACTCAGCCTTTACATAGAAATTAAAGGTCTTTGTAAAGAAATTAAAACGACTTCTATTTCGTTATAGCTTCTCTTAAATAGTCTTGTATTATTTTTGCAAAGAAAAGAACTTGTGTCTATTGTACCCTATTGAGTTGAAATAGAAATTCTTCTCCCTGGTTTTCCCATTCGTTATCACGAGAATTCTTCCTCACATTGGAGAGAGAGAGAGAGAGAGAGAGAGAGAGAGAGAGAGAGAGAGAGAGAGAGAGAGAGAGAGAGAGAGTAAACGATCTCTCCCAACCGCAAAAAAAAAAAAAAACATTCAGGCACTCGTGGCTATAATGAGGCCTGAAGAGGTCATCAGAGGCCTTCGTTATTTTTCCTCTTAATTTTTCCCAACTTTCACCAATTTCCTTTTCCACCAAACGAGTTAATTTCGCAGTTTATGAATGAGATCTCTTATTCCAAAGGCTATAAATACTGATTTGCTGATAAAAGGTGAATATTATTTTTATTAATATAAAAAAAAAGCCTGCTGCTGAATGCAAATGATAAGTCATTTAGTCTCAGTCAAGGAGATTTTTCATTGGACAATTCACGTGGCGGTAATGTATGATAAGTGCATCCTCTTGAATAGGTTTATGCTCATTATAATTTCAGGTCTTTTCATCTCTCACTTATGAATAATTGTCGACATAATTTACTAATAACATTGAAAAGTATTTTTTTTATCACTTAAATGGTAGTAGATCATTTGCAAGGGAATAGAAGGTAAGAAGATGAAATACAGATCGTTAAATGGACTTCTCAAGCAGTAAGATAACTTAGTTAATGATATAGACCTGGTTATCTTCATCCAACCATTGAGAAAAAAAAAGTTGTGGGGGTGGGGGGGGCGGGTAGAAGGAATCACTTAATAGGAAGAGCTGTTAACCAAATCATTATGTATGTGTGTATACTTTTTGTCCTTATGTTTGTGCGAAATATAAATGAGTTAACTTCACATAATATCAAAAAAGTATTTCATTTCTAATTTTCATTGGCTGACGGTAAATCTTGGGGTATATAGTTATTTCAGCTTTCCTCAGGCCACCTCATTTCTTATAATGCCTTTCCTCAGTTCCTCACCTCACATATAATACCTTTAGTCTGTGGGTATTTGTTTGACAGCACCGTTTTTCAGAATCGTCTTTATTTTATTTTATTTTATTTATTTATTTATTTATTTTTTATGTCATAGGCTAGTTGCATCTGGATTGATAACGTTCTGAAAGTGTCATTTATGTGGAGGCCTCTATTTGAGAATGTCTTTCAAGACGTCATTTTAAAAGTATCAGGGGTTGCTGGAATACAATACTGATATATTGCTTATGTCTTAAGTCTAGAGTACTCTCTTTTTTACAGTGACTGCTATATAGAACGAGGACACTTTTGTAATGTCTTGCCTTATATATGACCACGACCTTAGTGTTTTTTTTTTTTTTTTTTTTTTTTGTTTTTTTTTTTTTTTTTTTTTTTTTTTTTTTTTTAGATCTAGACGATGTTTCTTTGAATAATAGTCTTTCTGATTTTCATTTTGATTTCATTTTTGATATTATAACAATAATGGTTGTATTTTGTTGTTGCTGTTTTTTTTCTTCTTTTGGAAAACATCACTGGATTTTTCATCTTGAGGTTCAGTCATAATGCGTTACGTTTAGAATTCCTTAATTCTTATTACAAAATTAAAATAATTTAAGAGACTAATGCTTACTGCATAAAACCAAACATGGTTTATAGAATTATATAAAAAAAATTAAATATTCTTTAGTAATAAAGATGATAAAATTCATTACACTGTCTCTAGCTTCTAAAATGACTTTGAAAATATATCTCTCTATAGAGGAGGAGGAGGAGGAGGAGGAGGAGGAGGAGGAGGAGGAGGAGGAGGAGGAGGAGGAGGAGGAGGAGGAGGCGGAGGCGGAGGCGGAGGAGGAGGAGGAGGAGGAGGAGGAGGAGGAGGAGGAGGAGGAGGTGTAGTAGTTCACAAACAAAATAAAACTCCAGGGAGATTAACGATTTTCATATTGACCCAAATCAGTTGATAAGTTTCCTTACGAGACAGTTTTCATATTCCCGCAAGAAGAGTCGTTTCCATTTCCCCCGGCGTTCCTAGGGAACCGTTTCCATTTCCCCCGACGTCCTAGGCAGTTTCCCTTTGAATGGTCGCCATATGTGACGATTTAATAAAGACTGTATAGAGCGTCATAGCGATTCCCGTGTCCACTGGGATATAGAGAAACTCGTTGTTTTAAAAAATGTGAAGGCAGACGCGGAAATTTGATGGCGCTGAATGGGCACTCATGGATTTTCTATGTTGTGACTTTTAAAAATCAAAATGTCTCAAATTGTCTCATAATTTTGCTATCTGTTTATATAAAAGTTATTTCAATGAAAGAGTCGGTGAATCTGATTAATGTAGTACCTGTGGAGAAAGAAAAACATAAGAAAATTATTTTGTTCTTGTAAATATTTCAAAGCCTCGGTGGCCGCGAGTTCAATTCTCGGGCAATCCCTTGAAGGGGTCAGAGATTGTGTATTTCTGGTGATAGAAGCTCACTCTCGACGTGGTTCGGGAGGCACGTCAGCCGTTGGTCCCGTTGCTGAATAACCACTGGTTCCATGCAACGTAAAAATACCATACAAACAAACAAACAAAACCATTGACCAAACGATGCAAGAAGTCGTCACAATCCAGAAATACGGAGATGTGTACTGCCACTTAACGAATAATTTTATTCATCTCTGTCTTGACATTCTTGGGAGATGATCTCCCCAACTTTTCTTCATCTCTTCGGCGACTTGAGGCAGTTGTTAGAAATTAAATCTTTTGATTTGTCGCGTCTGCCCTGACAGTTCTGGAAAGTATTTCAGGAATCCAGGTACTTTCAAGGAATTCTAATAGATCCTCCCATATTACAGGAACCTGTAAAAAAAATTCTTTTAACGGAACACACGATGAAAGGAATCCTCGGAGAATTTTTTACTCACCATATCTTCTTCATTAGAATTTCATGACATATTTTTTCATCTTTTCTGTTTTAGTAATTTCTTATTCACTGGGGTTACGTGATGCGGGTGAAAGGTTTAGGATAAAAGTCTACGCTACGTTAAAATCTGTAAACGTTTTCGGCAACTATTGAAAGAGTTTGGGATTAATATTTTCCGAGTTTCTGTGGGTGTGTGTATGTGTGTGTGTGTGGCTGTGACTAAGTGCCCTTGTGTGTCGCATCTATGGCCTTAGTATGTATTTCATGATATTCCGATCGAATATCAAGTTATTATTCTTTTCAGGAAACAACCCAAAAGTTCTTGATTGTTTGTCTCATAGGAAAATGTGGTTGGCGAATGATGCCCAGTGGAATTTGCTTGAAATCGGGACGCACTTGGCAATGAAGATATAACAGCAAATACTCAGTAATCCTAAAGATGACGTCATGTTACACTAAACAGAAGTTATCTTATCATTTATTAATTTGCAGGGGCATTGGACAGTATTGTTTACCAGTGGAAATAAGAATTTCGACAGATCGTACGTAATTCTCATACAAAACACATCAAACGTAGATATATGACCAATTCAATTATTAACTACTCCTTGTGTCTCAATATGTCTGCATATGGCCACGTCCATGTGATTTATGTTCCATAAACTTTGGGCACTCCATTTATTATCCTGACAAGAGACGATTAGCGCTGCTGCGGAATACAATGGACTTTCTCTCTAAGTTGAGAATTATTTAATTGTAAACAGTCACTGGAAGTTGGCTTAAAATGCTTTTAGATACTTGAGATACTACTTGGGTAATGTCTGACTAGTTAACATTTATAGATATATATATATATGATATATATAGTATATAGAGATATATATATAGATAGATATATATATATAGATATATATATATATATATATATATATATATAGATATATATATATATATATATATATATATATATATATAGCTTGATGATGAATAATAGTGCCAAGACTAGGAAGAAACATTCTTTAATATTACGAGCTTTCGAGGTTTAAAACCTCATCTTCAGGCTGAAAAAATGACAAGGACGAGAAATCACTAAATTTTTAGTGATTTCTCATCTTGTCATTTTTTCAGCCTGAAGATGAGGTTTTTAAACCTGCGAAAGCTGCTTAATATTAAAGAAAGAATGCTTCCATAGTCTTGGCACTATTATTCATCATCAAGCTAAGATTTCCAAGTAGTCCGCCCAATTACTGAGACTATATAGATATATATAGATAGAGACATATAATAATATATATATATATATATAGAGAGATATACAGACATACATACATATATACATATATATATATATATGATATATATATAGTATATATATACATACACAGACATACAGTATATATATATATATATAATATACTATAGAGAGACATATATATATATATATATATAGATATAGAGATATAAATAAATTATATATATATATATATATATAGATATATATATATATAAATATATATAAATATATATATATATATATATATATACATATATATATATATATATATATATATATATATATATATATATATATATATATATATATTTTACGAGACGGTTTCTCGTATTTTCATATTTGGTAAGCGTTTAGCCAAAGCGGATGGTAAACTAAGTCTGGTAACACATTCTCCTCTCTCTCTCACTCTCAGACCCTGACAACAGCCCCTCTCTCTCTCTCTCTCTCTCTCTCTCTCTCTCTCTCTCTCTCTCAGACCCTGAAAACAGCCCCTCTCTCTCTCTCTCTCTCTCTCTCTCTCTCAGACTCTGGCAATAGCCAACCCTCTCTCTCTCTCGACTCTGGCAATGGCCTTCCCTCTCTCTGTCCATCCATCTTCCCCTTCATTCATCTAAGGTGGTCACCAAATCAGAGTCGGAACTACAAAAATAGACATTTATTCAAAAGTAAAGTAATAATTGAATAACCCAGATTCTCACAGGATAATTAATGGAATGATAACTATAGTTCAAGTAAATAATAGTCTTAATCAGTAATAGTCAAACACCAATTATCTCCTCTCCACACAGGACACAGTCCCCCCTCACTAGATCCGCCCATCTCCAGCTAGAATCTCACACACTCTCAAAAGGAAACGCCATCATGGCTCTGCCTTTCTCACACAGACCTCTCCGTAAGTCTATCTATAGTTTTGGCTAAACATGCCATTATGAACGGAAGAGGCGCACACGTACACATGAATTCACTCTCTTCGTCCACGCCCCAGGTAACTGGTTGCAGCCAGTTTTCAAAGGCACCTTCTCTCGAACTCACATAACTACAGAACGAACGTTGACCTGCTTAGTAAGAATCTTAATGTCTCACGCCACCCCAAAAAGGTATATCAGCATTCTTAAGCTGTCGCCCGAACTCTCAGTCTCCAAGGAAGTTAAAAATGATGAATCTGTACATTCCCCTTTCCATGTTACATATATATATATATATATATATATATATATATATATATATATATATATATATATATATATATACACACACATATATATATATATATACGTATATATATACACATATATATATATATACATATATATGTGTGTGTGTGTGTGCTCAAGACTCATAATGTTACGGAAGGAAATTTTCATTTATTCGGTAAATATCATAACACAGACACACTCATATGTATGCAACGCCGTCTCTATTCTGAATACTTAAGACAGTTTTACAGAAGTCTCTTTTATTCTCTGAAGTACTCTTCTCTTCAGCGCTTCGTTGACAGCAGCAATGAATATTAAACAAAAATTCTTCTTACCTGTTGAATTTATATTCACATCCGAAGCCTTCCAACATGTCGGCTGCCCTCCAGGTTCTGGAAAGTATTTCAGGAGTCCAGGTACTTTTAGGAATTCTAATAGAGCTTCCCATATTACTGGAACCTTTAAAAAAAAAATTTTTTCAACAGGAACAGACGATGAAAGGAATTTTTCAGAACATTTTTACCCCTCGTTTTTCCCCCATGGGATTTTTATGGAGGTTTTTTTCCTTTTACTTTCCTTTTTTAAGTCATTCCTGTTTGACTGGAGTTACGTGATGTGGATGAAAATTTGGAATTATAGGTTCTTCAGGTAAGCGTATGTACAACCTAAAGTCTATATTTTTGTCGGCATTTATATATAAATAGTTTTGGAATAACAATACCCTTTTGTTTCTCCGTGGGTGTGTGTGTGTGTGTTGTGTGTCCTATCGATGTCTATATTGTACGATATACAGATCGAATTTAAATTCGTTGTTTTTTGGGGGATATAAGCTAAATTTATGAATGGCGATATAAACAGAAGGAGTGGAAGAGTGTGTAGAAGAACCATTACAGCTACCCCAAATAGGGACAAGCTTGTAGAGAAAGAAGAAGCAGAAGTTGTTTTGCTTATCCTCTCGAGGTGTATCTAGTTAAGAAGCCCTATTATCATTTACTCAGCAAATTCACTGTGAGTAGGAAGGACAGTACTTGACGGACAATTACGAAAAAGGGTCGTAAATTTCAGATGATGTAATTCCCAAGATTTCTCATTACGAAATATTTCGAATATGCAGTGAAATAACGCTTGAACCTGCTGGTTTTCTCTTTTTGTATTTTTTGGACATATTCGTAAAATATAAAGAATAAATAGATTAAATGTCCCCATTAGTAGAGGAAATAAGGTAAACCTCTACAAGAATGAACCTAGTGATAGGACTCTTAAGGACATAAGGACAATGTTCCGTTAAAAATTTCCCTTATGCTGATTGTTGATATTAATGTTCAGTTTTATGCGGTTGTGTGTTTTCATCATAAATCAAAAAATGTACACACTTCTAGTAATAACAAAGGTATATTATACAATTGAAGCTTTGTGATTTTTTGAAATACATAAACTAACAAAACAAATTCTAACAGGTGATTTCGATTTAAATTGGTTACGACGGATTCTCTCTCTCTCTCTCTCTCTAAGATTAATAAAAAGCCTATGTCTATGTCTATGTATATATAAATATATATATATATATATATATATATATATATATATATATATATATATATATAATGTATCTATCATTCATCTCCATGAAATTAACTTGGTCATTTCTATTGTCATATGTAATTTATTACTTGCAATGACTTTATCTCTGATTGGTCCATATACTGATAATCATACCGTCAATACTCTCTCTCTCTCTATTGATTTTTCTCTTATTTCACATGAAAAGGATAATTACTACAGCTTCATATCACACGAACGTCATTTCCTTCATGTCTTAGCACAGTTCACTGAGGACTATTTCGGCGGAGTTGATGATGCCTAGTCTCCCAGAGGACCCGACCCTTCCTCCAGATTGTAAGAAATTTCCCGTCCCTCCTGTTCTGCTTGGATATGTTGTGGTGGGTGACACGGTGGCAGAAGGAGTTGCAAATCTGCTTTCTTGCTGTTTCCTGTATCGGTAAACGCAGGTTTTTTTTCTTACTTTTGCGTGAATTCCTACCCGAGATGGACGCTCTAATTCGATATACAGACTTCAATACTCAGAGAGAGAGAGAGAGAGAGAGAGAGAGAGAGAGAGAGAGAGGGTTGATATAACAGTCTAAATGCAGAAATGATTTGGGGGAAGTGTGTAAGTTATATTTTAGATATACTTCTTTTATATGTATATGTAAAATATATATATATATATATATATATATATATAATATATATATATATATATATATATATATATATATATATATATATATATATATATATATATATATATATATATAACCTAAACCATCGGGTTTAGGTTATTGATAATGCTGACAAAATTTGTGTGTGGTTGTAAAATATACAGTCAACTTTCAGCTACATCCGATGCTTTGACAAGGAGCAAAGTCCAAAAAACCGTGTTACAGAGACCCTGAATCTCATAGTAGTTCGTTCAACAGTACATTTTTGTAATCCAAGTTATGTTAATGTCATTTAGAATATATTTCTTTTATATACTATATATATATATATATATATATATATATATATATATATATATACATATATATATATACTATAATATATATATATAATATCTATATATATATATATATATATATATATATATATATATATATATATATATATATATATATATATATATATATATATATATATATATATATATATATATATATATATATATAGATATATATATATATATATATATATATATATATATGTCTATATATGTATATATATTATATATATATATTATATATATATATATTATATCAAGAACCACCAGGAAATAATTAAAAGCAGCAGTGTCTAGCATTTTCGAGTATTCTTGATACGCCCTATCGCGGTACAATATAGGAATGAAAACAGCTGCGAAATTTCAAAAATAAACATAAAACGAAACAAAGTAAAAATTACGATGTAGAACCGAACAGCCTAACTAAATGCAAATGTTCCGCAGCCTAGTTCGTCAACAGTACATTTTGTAATCCAGTATTTAGCTTATAATGTCCATTGCTAATATTAAGAATACAGTTTATCTTATATTTTATTATGCTGGATTCTATAATGTTTCTTTTAATAATATCTCCACAGAATAAAATTTCCTTTGAATTTTTCCAATGAATTGCATGATTAAAATTTCTCATATGTAGAAAGAGGGCACTGCCACTCGATTTATTTCTTACACGTACGGAATATTTATGTTGAATTAATCTTGATCCCGACATTTTACCGCTTTGACCAATATATTTTTATCACAAATCTCTACAAGGAATTTCGTATATGCAAGTTGTTTGTAAATGGGGAGAGTTCTTTATTAAAATTGTTCTCACTGACTGAGCGTTACTGAAAACAAAATTAACTTTAAAAACTGTAAACACTTTTGGCAAAGAAAGAAACCTGTAGTCAAAAGGTAAAACAAGCAAATTACAATATTCAAAAGTTTGTGCATGCAAGGGCAACTGCATGAAATGTTTTCTTAGCCTTTCTTAAAGCAATATCAACTAAAAATTTAGGGTACTTCAGTTTGAAAGCAATATCATAAATCTTCATAATCTCTTATAAGAAAGAAGAAAATACAGACAGTGTAACTTTCATATGATGATTGGAGTAAAAGGGAATGTAAGAACATACATTTGTAGGTTTCCTAAAACTTGAAAATTTACATCTGTTACCCTGTCTATGCACATTTACATCTAAAAATTTAAAATTGAATCTTTTTCTTCCTCAAGTGTGAATTATATAGAGGAAAGTAGCGCATTTAATCTAATTAAAAATCGGCTCACATCCTCACACAACGCCCTTACACAAGATATGTCATCAACATACCTAAACCAAAGAACATTAGGCAGTAAAATATTTGACAAGTTTCTTTTCTAAAACTCCATGTAAATTTTGCCTAAAAGCGACGACGAAGTGTTCCCCATAGCCATACCAAACTTCTGGTCATAGAATTTACCATTGGAAGTAAATTTACATTCCTTAATTCACAGTTTCTTCAGTATTTTACTGTTTTTCGTTTTTATGTTTACCTTTCAAATTTGGAAACTGAATTTCATTCTTATATATTTGTACCCTTATGAGGTGTATCAAGAGTACACGAAAGTGCTAGGTACTGCTGCTTTTCATTTTTTACTGCTGGCGCTTGATATACAATCTTCACAATGTTAATTGTGATCGTAAAAAATTATATATACCTATATAAATAGTAAATCGACTACTACGGAAAATATTCAAAACATTACCGAGGAAATTAAAACAGCAGCAGCTTTGGCACATAACCAAAGAAAACAAAGGAGTAAAGAAATGACGAGGAAATTGTATAAAGAAGAGAGAAAGAGAACGGGAAAAAAATTTACTCGGCGCTTCTACCAGCTCATTAAGACATTAACTTGGTTTGGACAAAATGAACAGAGCCAAAGGAATCTCATGTCTACTTAGTTAAAAAATGGGTCTTTTTATTTTTTCTTACCAACTAAAAGCAGGACCACACCTGCTTCAGGCTAATGGATGCCTGAGCTAAGCATCAGACTTAGGCTATCAGCGCTTGAATTCTTTAAGCTAAAAGAGCTTACATCAATCAGCTTCTGAATTCTTTAAGCTCAAAGAGCTTACATCAATCAGCATCTGAATTCTTTGAAGCTCAAGAAGCTAACTTTAAGTACGTTTTTTCTTCGAGATATCTCTTCACTGATTTCTTTGTCTTAAAGCAGGATTTATAGGTAAAAGTACACGACGAAGTCCTTGTTGTAAAACCGGAAGTTACATTCTGACAATTTGCATCAGTAGGCAGAGAAATGATGATAAAGAATAAAGATTATTGGTTGTTTATTATCTTCGATCATTTTAGCATCGAACATATGAATAAAAAAAACCATAACCACAATGAGGCTATTTCTTATTGTGGACTTAAAAAGCAGATAAGAAAACGTTCATATTTTGCGCAAGTTTGATTTTGCTTCTAAATATGTAAATAAAACCCTGTTGATTGAAAAATCCTCCTCAAGTCCTAAGATTTTTCCTAAACACATGATCTCATTTATGTCGAAGAACTTGCTTTTAAATGTTTTGCAGCTTTTAGCATCTTTATGTTAAATAGTCTCATATTTTGGATTAAAAGGACAAGAGTGGTGATGACGGCTATCTTACGATTTTTTGGCATTCTTTCGCAGTGGGCAAGTTTTCGCGAACAAACATACGTACAAATTACACTGAACTTTTGAACTTTTACCGATTAACTTTCTCAAATAATAGTTGAATATCTACTAACTTTACTAAGGGCAAATTAACAAGAAAATAAAAATACAAAACGAAAATATAAAGCATAAAGAGAGAGACACATTTTCAATACCCTTTAATACCTACTTATAATATTTCATCACTAAAATAAAATATAGGTTTAATTTTTCAGCAAAAGACATGACCTAAATAATAAATGTCAATCCATTCAACAGCCATTGACGGATATTGAAGGATTTAATGTCCTTTTATTTACTATTGCTCATGATTTACAGACGTGAACTGAAACGTCGTGGTTATCTATTTCTGTATGAAAGTGATAGATAATAGGCATAATATGCAAGGAGCGCCATTTGAACAGGAATATTTGCGATAGGTGTATATATATATATATATATATATATATATATATATATATATATATCATGTATAAAAGGCCAATTAAAAACTCTCTAGTTTAAAGCTAAGGACTATATTCATTGGACTGCCATATATATATATATATATATATATATATATATATATATATATATATATATATATATATATATATATATATATCATGTATAAAAGGCCCATTAAAACACTCTAGTTTAAAGCTAAGGACTATATTTCATTGGGCTGCCTTCCACCCTTATTAAGTAGTGAATGACAGAAGTTACATTGCCAAAATATATAGTGAGAGATATGCCCTTAGGTGATACTTTAGGTCACCACTAAGCAGACGTTGGTTCTGTTAATTGTCTTACTCCGCTTCTTTGTTGCCTTAAGGAAGATATTGTCTATTTGGTCTGAGTCCCAGACTCCATTGGAAAGGTTGATCCTATTATCTTGTTGTTTTATCAGTGAAGATTCTACCATCTGACATTTGTATAGACTGCTGGTTTTATATGAAATTTTGGGGTGAGATCCAATCCTTGGAATGGTGCGTGTTATATGATGGAAAGTTGCCAAACAATGCTGTCCACATCTATCTGAGCGCTTATGTTGAGTTAATCTTTCTGAGAGAGATTTTCCTGTGAATCCAAGGTATGACCTATCACAATCCCTACAGGTGATTTCATAAACACCTACGTCTTTGGAAACTTTTTTTTTCTGCTGAACGTTAGTTGATTAAGGATCCCCCCCCCCCCCCCCCCCCCCCACCCCTGAATGTATTTGGATAAGTGAAGATGAAAGGGTTAGAGTAGCCTAAGGTTTTTGTGATCTCTCGTAAACTATCCACGTGAGGGATTATGATTTTGTTTTTTCGAATTTTTTCTTTTCTTTGTTTTTTTTTTTGTTTTTTTGTAAAAAATACTCTTTGCTCTATGCACGGCTTTTTCAATTATGTGCTTGGGGTATTTTAACAAGATAAGTTTATTTCTGAATGTTTCATGTTCTTTGTTAAGAAAATCTGGGGAGCAAATTCTCAGGGCTAAAGAAATAAGTTAAATGTTATGCAGTTTACCTGAAATATCATGATAGCTGAAAAAATGCATGTGTGAAAGTGAGAATGTCACTTCCCTGAAGATAGTGAATTTGTAGTTGTTATTAATTCTGATGATTAAGACATCTAAAAGGGGATTTGGTTATTGTTTTCCCACTCTACTTTAAATTTTATGCTCAGGACCAAGGAATTTAATTTTTGTAGAAAGACATCAAAATCACTCCATTCATTTTTCCAGTATGTTAGGATGTTGTTTATATAACGAAGCCAAATTATATCTGCAGGTTTGATAGGGTTTATAATCACCTTTCCGAAATACTCCATATATAATTTTGCTAAAACAGGACTGAGCGTGCTCCCCATACCGCCACCAAAGTTTTGACAGTAAAAGTTATCACCAAAGGAAATCATGTCATCAGTAACAGAGAGCTCTACAACTTGCATTATTTAATTAAATTCTATGAGGAAGTGTTCAACAAAAGGCTCAACTTTATTTCTGGGTACTTTAGTGAAAAGGGAGTCTACATCTAGGCTGAGAAGTTTTATGTTATGTACGGGGATATTTACTGGCCTAAATTTGTTGCAAAAGTCTACTGTACATTTTATATGACTTTGGGAAAGGATGTTACTTTTGTGTTGTGAGTGTTGTCTAGGCCATAGAAATAAGGTAATTTGGGGTTTATTGCTTTAAGTTTCTCCAAAATTTCTATATTTTTCTAAATTATACCGGCGTTTCTGAAGAAATCTAATGGGATATAGTAGTTTTAAATAACTTGAAACAATCGGAAATCAACTCATCTTGTTAAAATACCCCAAGCACATAATAGAAAAAGCCATACATAGAGCAAAGAGTATTATTTTACAAACCCACAGAAAACAAAGAAAAGGAGAAATTCACAAACAAAATCTTAATCCCTCTCATGTATAATTCACAAGAGATCACATATCCTTAGGCTACTCCAACCCTTTCGTCTCCACTTATCCAAATACATTGGGGAAATCCTTAATTAACGTTTAGCAGATACATTTTCTAAAGATGTAGGTGTTTATGAAATCCCCTGTAGGGATTGTGATAAGCCATACCTTGGATTCACAGGAAAATTTCTCTCAAAGAGTAACACAACATAAGAGCTCAGTTAGATATGGACAACATAGTTCGGCAATTTTCCATCATGTAAATAACACAAACCATACCATGGATTGGAACTCATCCCAAATTTTATACAAAACCAGCTGTCTATACAAATGTCAGATGGTAGAATCTTCATTGATAAAACAACAAGATAATAGGATCAACATTTCCAATGGCGTCTGGGACTCAGACCATGTAGACAATATCTTCCTTAAGGCAACGATGAAGCGGATTCAGACAATTAACAGAACCAATGTTGGCTTAGTGGTGACCCCAAGTATCACCTAAGGGCATATATCCCACTATATAGTTCACCAATGTAACTACTCCTGTCAGTCACTACTTGATTAGGGTGAGAGTCAGTCTACCAAAATATAGTCCTTAGCTTAAAACCAGATTGTACAAACTTGCATGTATGTTTATGCAATAAGGAATAATCAAGATGTGATTTAATCCCCTTATTAAATGAAATCAATAAAACAAAATGAAAAATATAATCGAAAGAGATGTGCAGGGTATGATAGCAGGTATGAAAACTATGATACATGATAATATTAACTCCTTGAGTATAGCGCATTCTTACTTTATTTCAAATTTCGAAAGAAGTTATGGCATAGTTTTGTCTAGAGTGGATCTCTCTCTCTATCTTTCAAACACACACACACACACACACACACACACACACACACACACACAAACATACGTGCACAAGAGCATAAAGATGCAGTAATGATAATCGAGTTGATGGAATTATATCCAGAATTATATCCTGTATGAAAGTAATACTATATCCCCATAATTATGATCAAGTTACACAATTCGATACTGGTTTAATGCATTACATAAATGACGTAAATGCATCCAATTTTCTCTCGCAGCTATAACCATAAATACATTTTTAAAGTGGACTCCCGTAGCACATTTCAGATTGACCACATTGCAGTAGTAATCGCTGTCAAATATTCAAAACAAAAGTACATTAATAATCATTCAGTTATTTGATTCAACCAACTCTTGTCTTTTCAAATAACTTCTTATTTACATTTACTGTCACCAGCTCAATAAAGACGAAAAAACACTTACTGAAAAGTTGTGGACCCCTTGGTAGAGGAAATGCCCGTAAATAGTTGGAAGTTCTCGCCTGACGCCAATGCTAATCATGCTTCATATTCTTGTGGCAGTCATAATTTAGCCAGAAAATAGAGTTTACTGTCTCATAATCTGCTTGATAATTGAAAGAAGAGAGAGAGAGAGAGAGAGAGAGAGAGAGAGAGAGAGAGAGAGAGAGAGACAGACAGACAGTCGGACAGACAGACAGAGAGAGAATGTTATCTGGGAAAACATTTAAGCCTATCTCAGATCAAGGGAACGAATAAATCATTAATAAGTGGTCTGGGTTCCTCTCTTCCACATGAATTTTTTTTCACACGTGAAAAAATTTAAACGTGAATTCAAGGCAACAATTATTAATTGGCTTCGTTTTATTTGTGCGGGATACTTAATAAATTCTATCGATAGCAGTTTAAAAAGACAATGACTCTTGCTATAATGATATTTCAATGTACTGGTAGTATTTCCCATATATGTGTACCTAGTGATAAAGAGAAATAAAAATTATAAATAACTAGAGGATAATAAATATTAGCCAGAGAACGAAAACAGGACAAACGAAAAATAATTAGTAAATTACAATAAAATAGAAATTATTTCCGCCAATACGACAATAATATTAAATATATTAAACATACTAGTTTTTCTGTATATTAGTATTTGATTTTAAAAATTCTGTTGTCATTCTCTCTAGTTAAACTTTCATTAAATATGTATATATTCGCATGTAAAACGTTACACAATTCCCTTCCATTAAATAGTATGATTTGAGAAACAGCAAATCCTATAAAAAATATAATGTAAACTCTGCCCTTGCATCCAACCGTTCTTATCATTTGTAATATCTCCAGGTTTGATTCTGCTGTATATCTGCAATAGCTGTTTCTGGTCTCTGAAACGATCGCAATCCTGAGTCGAATCCCCCACATTTCACTTTAGATGCTTCGTAGCGTTGCCACTTCCTTTAAGGCAGTGGTTCCCAACCTTTTTCACTCCATTCCCCCTCATGAATTCTCTAAAATTTGTATGGCTCCCTTCAGTTTTCTCCCAATCCAAACCCCGCCAAAAAGTAAAAAAAAAAAAACAAAAAAAAAAAAAAATTAAATAGATAAATGTTGATGAAGATTACACCCCTGCTTTATTACGAAGTTTACAGCCATAATTATCTTATGTTTGATAGCTTTCTGTGATATGCTTAACTTAACATCACTAGACAACAAAAGACTAGCGGACATTAGCAAATTTGAATTTGGTTGGGAAGAAGTTCATTATTAACCTCTGCATGTTTGATCACACATCAGTGGGAACGCTGATGTTTCTTGTTTCTTTTCAGTCAGCTG
>NC_087200.1:15525941-15538435 GCF_015104395.2 Macrobrachium nipponense | reverse complement strand
ACTTGCCATCAGTATCATTACAATTGAACAATGTATGTGATTTATTTTTATTACCTGACAATAATTCATAACTGGTTTATTAAACCAAAATGGCCCTAACAGCACGCAATGAGCATTCATATCCATGTAGTAGATTCATATTCAATATGCAGGACAAGTTTGTTTATGAATAATTCAGTATTTCATTCCAGTGCTGAATTAGTAAAAACAGGTTTTATTTTTATTTATTTATTTTTTTGGTGGGGAATAGTATATTTATTACCCGTGCCTTATCACTCTGATGTATTGAATAACTTGATGTTTGTATTGGCAACCTTTCCAAGTGTCTGTTATCTGTTTCAGGCTAAAATGAAAAATGCTCATGACCACAATAAATATCACAGCGGCTCAGTGGCGTAATCGGTATGGTCTTGGCCTGCCACCTCTGTGGCACGCGAGTTTGATTCTCGGCTATTCCACTGAGGTGGTTAGAGATTTGTATTTCTGGTGATAGAAGTTCACTCTCGATGTGGTTCGGAAGTCACGTAAAGCCGTTGGTCCCGTTGCTGAATAACCACTGGTTCCATGCAACGTAAAAACACCATGCAAACAAAAAACAATAAATGTCACTGATCATAACTCCCTGCCCCCTATAATCTAATGAAAGGAAATTAAATGTCAGTGATTATCTGGTATGAGAATCCACATCGGTACTGTTTTGACGTCTTATACTTCAACGGCTCCTTGTATTATTAAAGTCATTCAAGTATTTAGTGTTATAATAGCCCAGACTACAAAAAAAAAAAAAAAAAAAAAAAAAAAAAAAAAAAAACATAACCCACACTACACTTGATGGTGACCTATAGTGATCTTCAGTGTCTGTAGGAATTACTTTGCAATCAACCAAAAAAAATTTTTTCACATATTTTCAGGATGAAGCACTGAAACCCATCGCTAGCTAAGAGTTTGGCCAAAGTTGGGCTTTATCTAAATAAAATGCAACTGGTAGCTGTTGCTTCTTCAGTGTCTCTGACTGCATTCAGTACCGTTGACTGTTTCTCTTGTACTGACACCCACATCTCTGTTGACAAATGAAAGGGAAGGATTGTAAATGACATGCACATCTGTTAGCAGTTCTTATAGAGGCTTACGGCTTTTTGCTAAACATCTGACACATGACTGACAATGTGGCTTTGAGTAAAGGATTTGAAGGGATATTTCAAAGGGATATGATCTTGTGCCAGTCCACAGAGCAACAAGATCCATAAAAATTTGTAAATCGCAATCCTTTATGAAAAGCTTACCTTTAATTCTGGGTTTTACGTAAACCTTCCTCTCTCTCTCTCTCTCTCTCTCCCTTACTCTTTCACTGTCTCTGAGAGACCTTTTCTGTCAATAAAGACGATAAACGGCTTATGGTCCCGTATAAATCTAATAAAACACCTTAATTCTATTATGGTTCCTCCTCCTTAACATCTATCCAGCCAAAAAGGCCAAATGGGATCGTTTCTCTTTCTGGAAATCTGTTTACGCTCTCTCTCTCTCTCTCTCTCTCTCTCTCTCTCTCTCTCTCTCTCTCTCTCTCTCTCTCTCTCTCTCTCTCTCTATTGACCTGCTCGGACAGTCAGAATCGTGTCATTTACAAGAACCATGACCACAGTTTATCTCAGAATGTAAAAAAAAAAAAAACTGAGGTTTAAAAAAAAAAATAACGGTGAAGTAAGCCTCCGTAAACGAATAATGTGCTTTGCCGTAAGAAATATTTACTTAACTAATGATAAAAAATGTGTCATTTCTTCATTTTGAACGATGAGAAACGTAGATACTTTACTTTTTCTAATGACCAATAGTTTAATGCTGCTCAAGGCTGTTGTTATGCAATTAAAGTCAAGCGAAAATGACAGAAAATTCATTAAAGAATTTATTAAGGTTCTTTTCAGAAGCCTGGCTCCTCGATACGTTCATTCGATCAGTCCGTGAAGAGTCGTCATTTAGTAGAATATTCACATTTATGTCATTTCACCGACGAATAGGTCATCTTTCCTCCCAGTCTCTCCCTTCGAAAGAAAACAAAATAATCGCCTGTTTACATTGTTCAGGATGTTACATTTTGGGCCATCTGGCCCGGCTATGGGACCGGTGAGGGGTCACTGACCACTTTAGGGTGTGGTGAGCTGTTCCCCAATAAAGTCCAAAGAAGTCTTCTCTTTCATCTCGACCGCACTAGAGCGCAGTTGGCTGTCTGCTTGTAATGAATGAACTGAGGTTTCTTATAGAAAGCTCATTCATCGATCCACATTGTCTTGAATGTTCGTTGCGTAAAATATCTCTCGGGAATTATTCAGTTTGATGTTTAGGGTAAAAAGAAGTTCAGCTATCATTAGTGTCATTGGATTCTGAACCAATGGATAAAATAAAATACGGAGGAAAGAAAAAAGTATACATACATTCATGGAAAATGTTATGTAACCTTGTTACGTAATCAAGGTATTGCATATTGCAAAAAGCGAGCACCTTCACACGATGGAAAAATTATATATCAACTTTACAGTTTATCTTATATGGAAAACCGACAACAGAGCTTGTAGCACTAAAATAGAACCATTCTAAAAAAATAAGAAAAAGGCCAAGGTTCAGGAAAACCAATACCCAGGCCTAAAAACAGGTTGCAAGCCTCAGGAAACATGGGAGAGAAGAAACACAATATTATTTATGGATCAGATGGATGGGAGAAGTACGTGAGAATTATTTATTTATTTTTTTTTTTTGAAGACAGGAGGATTACAAATGTTGCATCCCAAAGCAAATTCCATTTTCGTGGACGCTAGCCTTCAATCCTGCCTAGTTTTTCAAGTGACGTGCATTTTTTTTATTGCTTTACATTGCAACGTATGTGTGGTTAACGCTTGCCACATCTTGTATGCTATGTTTTGTTCAAATTTCTGCATATTCATTATAGAATATGTTTGTTGTTTCTTGCTGTGCGTTCCATTCATATTTGGCATATTTAGATATTTGACATATTTCTTCTTTTTTTCTGCTGTTTGAGAATCAACGGACTATTTCATTGGACAATTGATAACATGTTTGGCATTCACATTCATCCATTTTTGGTCACATGTACCTTCACGTTGAGATATGGTATACATGAATGCGAAAGACCATTTTAAACAGGAATTGAAAAAGATAGAGAGATGTCTTATTGGAACTCCAGGGAAATTTCCATTAGGTGACAGCCAGAAAATATTCATTTATCTGAAATGTTAAGCTTCGATGCATCGTCCTTAGCCAAGATTCCTAGTAGTATTTTACAATAAAAGCTGTACAGACGCTGAGTTAATATCTTCGGCGACACAATACTCGCGTTTTTCTAGACAAACGTTACTCAGGTGATAAGTTGAATAACAGGAAACTAATTTGAAGTCGCGCCGAAGAATAGCAGATATTCTTGTGCGATCTGTCGGGCGGATTTCTCAAGGATAAACACCAAATTGGAATTCCATTCAACTGCTTACGCTTCAGTTACAGCATTGACCGTTCATGAAAATGGCGTAGTTCTTTGGAATTATTATTATTAGTATTATTACTATTATTATTCAGAATATGAACCCTGTCGATATGGAACAAGCCCACCACCCACTGACTTGAGATTTAAGCTTCCAAAGAATATGGTGTTCATTGGAAAGAAGTAACAGAAGGTAATGAAGTAATACAGAAAGAGGAGATGAGTTATAAAAAAATAGATAAATTAACAAATTGATAACCAGATAAAAATGTAAGTAAAAAAAATAGAAAGACAATAGAAGCGTTTAGGAAGGGTATTGTGCCTTGTTTAACATCGTTGACAAACACTACTACGGAGTTATTCCAGAATCTGCATTCATTTTTATAACTCCTTCTTTATCTTTTCCTTTTTAATTAACAAGTGATCTCTTCTCTTATGTATTTCATTTTGCCGGATGTTACTTCTTTCTAGCTATAATATTCTTTTAGAAGCTTGAATTTCAAGTCAGTGACCTCTGTAGTGAACTGATTCCATATGAAGAGGGTTCATCCTCCGAATATGTATAATAATAATAATAATAATAATAATAATAATAATAATAATAATATAATAATAATAATAATAATAATAATAATAATAATAATACTTTATTAAAAGTAATGGCTACTGAAGTAGCATTTACTTTTAATGAAGTATGCTTTAGAGAGGGTCTGCTTTCTAAGTACAATAATAATAATAATAATAATAATAAATAAAAAATAAAAATAATAATAATAATAATAATAATAATAATAATAATAATAATAATAATAATAATAATAATAATAATAATAGCAGAACAACTCCAGCATTGTATCTCAAATCACCATGCACCCAAATGGATGACCACAGGAAGAACATCCTTAGTACAAAAAGACAAGAGTAAGGGAAATATAGCCAGTAACTTCAGGCCTATCACCTGCCTACCAATAATGTGGAAGTTACTAACAGGTATCATCAGTGAAAGGCTATACAACTACCTAGAGGAGACAAACACCATCCCCCACCAACAGAAAGGCTGCAGAAGGAAGTGTAGGGGAACAAAAGACCAGCTCCTGATAGACAAAATGGTAATGAAAAACAGTAGGAGAAGGAAAACCAACCTGAACATGGCATGGATAGACTATAAGAAAGCCTTCGACATGATACCACACACATGGCTAATAGAATGCCTGAAAATATATGGGGCAGAGGAAAACACCATCAGCTTCCTCAAAAAATACATGCGCAACTGGAATACAATACTTACAAGTCTGGAAAATAAGACGAGCAGAGGTTAATATCAGGAGAGGGATCTTCCAGGGCGACTCACTGTCCCCACTACTCTTCGTAGTAGCCATGATTCCCATGACAAAAGTACTACAGAAGATGGATGCCGGGTACCAACTCAAGAAAAGAGGCAACAGAATCAACCATCTGATGTTCATGGACGACATCAAGCTGTATGGTGAGAGCATCAAGGAAATAGATACCCTAATCCAGACTGTAAGGATTGTATCTGGGGACATCAGGATGGTGTTTGTAATAGAAAAATGCGCCTTAGTCAACATACAAAAAGGCAAAGTAACGAGAACTGAAGGGATAAAGCTACCAGATGGGAGCAACATCCAGATGGGAGCAACATCAAACACGTAGATGAGACAGGATACAAATACCTGGGAATAATGGAAGGAGGGGATATAAAACACCAAGAGATGAAGGACACGATCAGGAAAGAATATATGCAGAGACTCAAGGCGATACTCAAGTCAAAACTCAACGCCGGAAATATGATAAAAGCCATAAACACATGGGCAGTGCCAGTAATCAGATACAGCGCAGGAATAGTGGAATGGACGAAGGCAGAACTCTGCAGCATAGATCAGAAAACCAGGAAACATATGACAATACACAAAGCACTACACACAAGAGCAAATACGGACAGACTATACACGAAAGGAAGGAGGGAGAGGACTACTAAGTATAGAGGACTGCGTCAACATCGAGAACAGAGCACTGGGGCAATATCTGGAAACCAGTGAAGACGAGTGGCTATAGAGTGCATGAGAAGAAGACTAATAAAAGTAGACGAAGACCCAGAAATATACAGAGACAGGAGAATGACAGGACAGAACAGAGGACTGGCACAACAAGCCAATGCACGGAAAATACATGAGACAGACTAAAGAACTAGCCAGCGATGACACATGGCAATGGCTACAGAGGGGAGAGCTAAAGAAGGAAACTGAAGGAATGATAACAGCGCACAAAATCAGGCCCTAAGAACCAGATATGTTCAAAGAACGATAGACGGAAATAACATCTCTCCCATATGTAGGAAGTGCAATACGAAAAATGAAACCATAAACCACATAGCAGCGAATGCCCGGCACTTGCACAGAACCAGTACAAAAAGAGGCATGATTCAGTGGCAAAAGCCCTCCACTGGAGCCTGTGCAAGAAACATCAGCTACCTTGCAGTAATAAGTGGTACGAGCACCAACCTGAGGGAGTGATAGAAAACGATCAGGCAAAGATCCTCTGGGACTATGGCATCAGAACGGATAGGGTGATATGTGCAAATAGACCAGACGTGACGTTGATTGACAAAGTCAAGAAGAAAGTATCGCTCATTGATGTCGCAATACCATGGGACACCAGAGTTGAAGAAAAGAAAGAGGGGGAAAAAATGGATAAGTATCAAGATCTGAAAATCGAAATAAGAAGGATATGGGATAGGCCAGTGGAAATCGTACCCATAATCATAGGAGCACTAGACGCTGAAGTAGCTCCAGGACTCATGCAGAAGAGTGTGATCCTAGAAACGGCGCACATAGTAAGAAAAGTGATGGACTCCTAAGGAGGCAGGATGCAACCCGGAATCCCACACTATAAATACCACCCAGTCGAATTGGAGGACTGTGATAGAGCACATAATAATAATAATAATAATAATAATAATAATAATAATAATAATAATAATAATAATAATAATAATAATAATAATAATAATAAGTGCTGTTAAATAGTATGGCTTCATAATTTAAATAAACTTTATAATGAGTCTTCTCAATCTTCCGTATAATTCTTCTCTCTACGTTAACACTGGACCTCTCAAAGGGTATACTTCCTTGAAGAAGAAGAAGAAGAAGAAGAAGAAGAAGAAGAAGAAGAAGAAGAAGAAGAAGAAGAAGAAGAAGAGGAGGAGGAGGAGAGATCTCCTCAGAAATAATCCGTAGTGGGTGTAATGGAATGGTTTTCCAATGTAGCGGCCAGGGCATTATTCCTCTTTTTAAACTTATACACAAAG
Source organism: Macrobrachium nipponense (assembly GCF_015104395.2). Taxonomy (NCBI): domain Eukaryota; kingdom Metazoa; phylum Arthropoda; class Malacostraca; order Decapoda; family Palaemonidae; genus Macrobrachium; species Macrobrachium nipponense. The sequence continues at coordinate 15,531,623 of NC_087200.1, read as the reverse complement.
CACCTACAAATAAATGCCTTTGCCCTTACTTCCACGTGTAAGAAACGCTTATCCATACGAACGTAGGAATGCATTCAAATTCTCCTTAAATCCTCAAAAGGTTTCATAGTAAATTGACAGTAATGAAACAATGCATTTTTGGATGAGTTTATATGACAGAGTCCGTTTTTTGCTCAAGCAAGTAAACATAAAACAATGAAAAAAACTTCGTTCCGTTTCAGTGCTGTTTTAGGTTACATATATAAAAAAGGCTTTTAACACGAGTAAACTTGCAGTGTGCGTGTATTTCCACGACGAAAAGCCAAAAATAGCTAAAAACTACCATGAACAGAAAGGAAAGTGTTCATTCATAGATAAAAACTCTTCCTGTATCAGAGTTCAGTTTGAATCAATCTTTATATGTGACAGAATATAATCTATACAATTCGTTTGGAATGGGAATTCATGGTGATGTCACAGAGGATCGAGTTATGTAAGTATGTAAGATAACAAGAGAGGCTACAACGCTAAGAAATTTATTCTTCTAAAAGAACAGCAGGCACCCTTACAGTTCAGAAGGAGGCTACAGCTGTTGAATAGTTCCTGATACCATGGCAAGACTGGTCGACCGGTCACAACGTCTTATTCTGCTGGCTGACATTTCACCAAAATCCCCCCGATGGCTTGCTAATCCCAGGTAAACAAACATTCGATAATCCCCTTTCACAATACGTTCCTATCAGCTGATTCTGTGGACAAATGTATCTTTATTTCACCGTCTTTGAAGGAGGATCCAATTGGAAAATGAAATTCTTTCATCCTTGTAGGTCTTCAGATCTTAAGCTGGTTCTTGTGCTAGCAAGGCGCCGTGCTTAGGGACAAGACCTTGCCGTGATACCAGGTGTGTGTGTGTGTGTGTGTGTGTGTGTGTTTTATCTAATCGGCTGAAGACAATGATGGTCTTCATTTTGGGGTTTCTTTGCTACTATCGCTCTTCTTGGGAGGATAAATGTCCGATTGTTTACTTCTTTCATCAACGATATTGCTTACGTGTGCTCTGCTTTGACAGGAAAAACATGCATACCAGTTTTGTTTATCAACAAGCCTATCTTGAATTCGGAAGATTTTTAGCTTGATTTTTTAGGAAATTGAGGTAAAGAACTCAAGGTATGACATAACCTTTGTTTGTATAGTAAGGTTAGAAACATTATCTTTAAATGTCTTATAATAACGGTGATTTGATCACAGTACTTTACTTCTAAATGTCGATGTCAGTCATTGCAAAAAACTGTTTATATGTTGATGTATACAAATTTTCATCTTCAGTTACTCTTATTGTTTTATCAGTCGCTTTTATTATTCATGTTAATTTTGACAGACTTATCAGTTGAGGGAAGTAAAGCTGACTGAATTTGTCAGAAATTGCTAGAAATTAATTTGAATGTTTGCTTTGCTTCTTTTTTATGGCTATTTGATGCAAATCTGAATGTTCTATTTTGGCACGTCTTTGTGAAACTAGAGCAGGAGGATTTCATTACATATATATGTTTTGAATAGCCAGTTTTAAGATGATATAATACCAGTTTTAAGATGATATAATACCTGCTGTTCTCCTAATTCTTACTAGTTTTTCTGTAAGCTTATCAACGTACCCAAGCGAAAATCTTTTATTAAGTGGGAATGAAAAGTGGTGGGGCGGGGGGGGAGGGGGGTTGCTATGGAAATCGCTGCCGTATAGAATATAACACTAATGCATTACAACAAACAGTGCCCAATGTCTCCAAAAAAATAATTCATAAATCTTCAGATGCCCAGTGCATAATTTAGGAACAGAGAACTAGAATACAGAATTTAGGCCGAAGGCTAAGAGCAGTGGAAATATGAGATCATTCAGCGCCGGAAGGGATATTGACAGTAAAGTTTGGAAGGTGTAACATGAGGAAAATCTCATAATTACACTACGAAACCATTGTTAGGAGAGGGTGTAGAGTCAGATGGAAATATGAGAATAGGAACGAAGGGACAGTTAAAGGAATGAAAGGAAGCTAGGGGCCGAAGGGACGCTGCATAATCACAACTCGAATCCCCCCCAAAAAATAACTTTCAGAATTAGAGAGAATATTGCATATATATGAGGAAGAAAAGTCGCGACAGCATTTATAGAATTAAATTATAGGAACGGAAATTAAGATAGGAAAGGGAAGATATGGAACCGAAATCTATTGCTGCCTGAAGCTAAAAGCTCATATTGACATTTGTGAATATGTGTGAAAGCCGCCTTGACGGTATGACTTAATTTATTTTTTCTTATTAGTCTGAACATTATTTCAAGAATGATAAACAGATAAGCTATGATAACTGATAAGCTATACACAAAAAGAGATATATATGCACACACACACACACACACACGCACACACACACATATATATATATAATATATGTATATATATATATATATGTGTGTGTGTGTGTGTGTGTGTGTGTGTGTATGTATGTATGTATGTATATAGTATATACATATATATATATATATATATATATAGATAATTTATATATATCTTACAAAAGTATTTAAAAATAATGCTACCAAACAAACTAAAAAAGACCATTGACCAGAGTAAAAAGGTAAACATCAACGTTGTTAAAGAGTACATAAGAATCGAGCGAATTCCTTCCATAAGACGAAGCTGACATCGACGCCATCTCTGAACGAATGTTTGCAATATCTGTTGCTCTCCTGAGACGCAAATAGAAAGATAAAGTCACATAAAGTGTAAAGGCGAACAAGAAGAATACTAGTCCGAGCACCGAAGCATTTTGGCATCGGGAGAATTCCTGCGACGATTAGCGCAGTAAACTGCCTTTTTGTTTATGTTCCGACGTTTCCGTCAATAGCCTTAACAGATTACTGCTACTGCTACAACAACAACGTAAGACATGGGTTACAAAACAAAGACGACAAAATTTAATTACTTCAGAAAAACCACTACAAATGTTCTTCATGTTGGTGGTTTTTGTGATGGTTTTCTTACTCCTAGAGTGTGTTGTGAATTATTTATTATAATTTGCCTGCAAATATTGATATTCCAGCATATAATGCAGAGATGTTTAATCAGTAGATAAAAGACATTTTTTAACATGTATATTCCAGCATTAATTGATTATTTCATCGGATATCACTGAAACTCTTGATAAAACAATCAAAATGAACTTTATATTAAAATATAAGAAATTGATTGACTGATCGATTGTGTCTATTAAACCTAAGATCAATAATCGTTATGACCGTAGGTTGTAGCCAAGGTTATATATGGATCTTACCCGTAGGAGAGCCAAAGTCCTTGTAGCTCTTAAGCAAAGACAATATCTGATGAATGGTTTTATCCCATTAAAGTGAGGATTACCTCTTCGAGGGCATTGCATTCTCATTTGTGATTCAGAGGTACATACGTATTTTGACTAAGTACTGATCGCTTGTGCTTGTCATTTTTTCTTTTCCCACTCTCTCACTCTCTATCCACACACAGCTTCGATCCACAACAGCCACTTTACAGCCAGGTACACATTTCAATGCTGAATTCAATAGACGTTCCTTTACTTGGCCTGCTCAGATATGGGATACAAGTCTGCTAGGGTGCGTTACGAGTCCCTACAAAAGAGAGAGGGGAGAGAGAGAGAGAGAGAGAGAGAGAGAGAGAGAGAGAGAGAGCTCCTCAATGTCTGAATATGAAGATGAGTGTGGGTGTGAGTGGTGGAGAGAGAGAGAGAGAGGAGAGGAGAGGAGAGAGAGAGGAGATGAGAGAGAGAAGAGATCCATCCGCCTCTGCAATAATATTCAATTGTCGAATGGGAGAGGCTAGTCTGCAGTGTTGAGACACACATATATGTCACAGTGTACATAACATAGATCATCACTAGTCATCGCCGAAAGGTTGGCTATGATCAAGTCAAACGCCTTCGTTTATTAACGTAACAAAATAACTATTGTATTCTGGGTAGCAATATTTCAAGCGTCAATATGTCATCTTATTGTGCTTGATAAAATATGCGTCAAGTATATTATTGAGTATGTATGTTTCAAATGTTCTGTAACATTTGAATGGCTTATGCCCCTCCTTAAAAAACTTGTCAGGAAAAAATGCCTCAAGGGTTGTTTAATAACGCTAGTATATATATATATACATATATATATATATATATAATATATATATATATATAGATATATATATATATATAGTATATATACATTAACTACAACGTTTACGATTTATATCATTATATATTATATATTACTATATAATATATATATAATATATATATATATATATATATATATATATATATATATATATATAGTAGTATATACATAACTACACGTTTACGATTTATATCATATATATATATATATATATATTATACTATCTATATATATTATATATATATATATATATATATATATATCTATATCTATATATCAAATTTTATTATATATATCTATATATATATTATATATATTAATATGATATATCTATATATATGATATATATAATATATATATATATATATATATATATATATATATATATTTATATATATATATATATATATTATATATATATATTATATATATATTTAGATATATATATATATATATATATCTATATATACATACATACATATTTGTATATATATGATGTGTATATAATGTATATATGTGCAAAAAATATATATATATATATATATATATATATATATATATACATATATATATATATATATATAATATAATCATAAACGTGTAGTTCATGTATGTGGGTGGGTGGGTGAATGCATATTTCTGGCTCGTATATACAGGCACAATTATACCCTCATTGAATGCCATTAAAAGTTTTCAATCTGCAGTTGGCACTTTGAACTTCACGCGTTGGGTACACACACACACACACACATCTAGCAGACATAAAAAGAGTTGGCACCTTCTCAAATACCCTTTGCTCAACAACTGCTGGATACCGCGTGAATGACTGTTCTCTAAATGGTAACACTAACCTACGGTGTACTAAAGAATTAATAAGAATATGAAGTTTTTAGGTCAAATGGATTTGTTCAGAGATGACTTTGTACATGGAACTTTTTCGTTTTTTTTTCTTATTTTAATGTATAATCTTGTATCATTCGCATATTGCCTAATTACCCTTGTTAGCATTTTCTATTTGCTGGACTAGTATACCGCTGATTATAGCAAGGATGCAGAGAACGGAATTTTATAAAACATTGTTTTACCATCAGGAAATTTTTTGCAATGTTCCAGTCTCGTGAAAATATGCAAATTTCTTTTACGATCAATGTACAAAAATTTATGTAAATAAAATAAGGAACAAAAACTGAAGCCTCTCTAAAAGCCCCATTGACAAAATTGAGCCCCCCCCCCCCAAAAAAAAAAAAAAAAAAAAAACATTCTTCCATAGTTACAGGTCTTATAAAGTGTTTTAACAACGTCCACATCGGTGAACAATAAAAAGTAACACAGATGAAGGAAATTATGTCAGGGTTTGTCTACTTAAATGATTTGTCATTATCTTGATGAGGTGTGTCAAATGACTAACTTGGGAAAACAAACTTGCTCAAGGAGTTTTCTGAGGTTTTTAAAAAAAACTTTTCCCGAATGTTGCTTTAGATGGCAAAAAATGATCTTCCATA
>NC_087200.1:15498441-15520941 GCF_015104395.2 Macrobrachium nipponense | reverse complement strand
CCAGGCAGCATTAAAGTGGGTCGTTTTCATTTATGTCGAAGAAATCCATTTATGTGTTTTGGATTATTTTAAGATGAATTTGACATCAATTGCTATGAAAAGTTTGCTCATTATTTACATTAATTTTAGCGCAAAGATGGTATCATAAGTGTATGGGATGCTGATATGGTATTTCAGTTTTGAAGCTAAATGTACCTGTTATACGATGTCTAGCTTCTTATTGGATGACACACACACACACACACACACACACACACACACACAAGGATCAACAGTCTCTTGAGGGAAGCCTTAAGCAAGTATAGAACATGCAAACACATACATACACACATACAGGCATACAGCCATACATACATACATACATACATACATACATACATACATACATACATACATACATACATACATATATATATATATATCTATATATATATATATGTATATACTATATACTATATACTATATATATATTATATATATATATATATATATACATATATATATATATATATATATATATATATATATATATATATATATATATATATATATATATATATATTCACATATATATATATGACTGGTAAAAATGTTCTGTAACAACAGAATTCCATCTAATAAAAAGAGCCCATAAAAACACCAAAATGTAGAGAGAAAAGTACTATATTTCAGAGACTGCTGTCTCTCTCTTCAGGTATATGAATGAGAAAAGTTTACAGAAAAGGTGGTATTTATACCAAGAGATCCGTCCACAAGTAAGCCAATTTAGGTCACCCCTGCTGATAATCTTCCTTTAATCTTCTTAAGCGTTGGTTGAATGAACACTGTGTCGACGACATCTGAGATCCACGCCCCTTTTGAGATGTTCATTACCTGCTTCTCTTTTATTAAGGCCGATTCCATCATTTGACTCTTGTACCGGCAGTTGCTGCTATAAATTACACGTGACATATTCCAGTTTATTCTATGGTTATGTTCATTTATTTGGTTGAAAATAGCCGAGTTCTGTTGTCCATACCTAACTGACCGTTTGTGTTGTATTAATCTCTGGGGAAGTGATTTACCTGTAAATCCGATGTAAGATTGGTCACAGTCCTGGCATGGGATTTCATATACCCCAGAGTCTTTGGGAGATGTCTTTTGTTGGATGTTAATCAGGGATTTGGCTAAGGTATTTGGGTAGGTAAATGCAAAAGGGTTGGATTTCCCAAGGGTGTGAGTTACTCTCTTAATCGTCTCCAGGTGAGGAATTTTTATTTTATTGTTGGGTGTGACCTTCATAAGAAATATCCTGTTCCCCGCAGATTCATGATAGCCATCCACTCGCTTAAAAGTTAGATGTATAATAAGTAGATCCGACAAAGACGGCAAAATTGTAATAATGGACAAAGACTTCTACCTCGACAAAATCAACCAGCTCCTTAGCGACACAAATATTACGAAAAAACTGACGAAAAATCCGCTCCAGAACGTTCCCACAGAATTTTTTTCGGAAAGTAAGATTAATTGGCCAAGACAAAATGAGTATTGAACTATTAGAGAAATTTAAAGTAATTAATCCTAAATTACCCTACTTTTATGGCCTTCCCAAAACTCACAAAGACAATCTTCCATTCAGACCCATCGTTTCATGCGCCGGAGCTTTCAATTACAAAATTTCTAAATGGTTAGCTGGCCTCCTTTCTCCTTTTTTAGGCACTTTTTCTCCCAGTCACATCAAACATTCGGAAGATTTTTGTCACAAATTCAGAGAAGCACATATACCACTTACAACATAAAACTTTTAAGCCTTGACGTAGACTCCCTATTCACAAAAGTACCAGTACAGGACGTTTTTCAGTTTTTAAGGGAAAAATTATCCCCCTATTCAGATCATTTCCCATTGGCGCTTGACAAAATAATAAAGTTAGTTGAATTATGTGCATCTAATATCATATTTTCATTCGGGGAATCATTCTACAAGCAAAAATTCGGGTGTAGTATGGGTAGTCCTTTAAGTCCTTTTTAGCCAATCTGTACATGGAATACTTTGAAACTACAGTAAATAAATGCAATAAAACCCAAAAACATGCTGTGGATGAGATACGTTGATGACATCCTACATTTTGGGATAATAGTGGGGTAATTTTAATGAATTCCTCTCAAAATTAAACGCATTAGTGCCCAGCATCAAATTTAAAGTTGAATGGGAAACAGACAACAAAATTCCTTTTCTTGATGTTTTAATAATCATAGACACGACAGAATACAAATTTACCATATACAGAAAACCAACGTTCTCACTTTCATATATTCACTACTTTAGCTATCACGACATTACTATCAAGATAGGTGTAGCTAGCAACCTATTCTTAAGAGCCTTTCGAATTTGTTCCCCAGATTTCCTGGAAAAAAAGAATTTGAACTAATTCGCTAAGCAACTTTCATCTTTAAAGTATCCTGACCATATAATTGAGAAAGCAATTCAAAAAGCAAAACGTAATTTTCTACCGACCCCCTAAAGACAAGACCAGAGACACACCCAACAATAAAATAAAAATTCCTCACCTGGAGACGATTAAGAGAGTAACTCACACCCTTGGGAAATCCAACCCCTTTTGCATTTACCTACCCAAATACCTTAGCCAAATCCCTGATTAACGTCCAACAAAACAAGGACATCTCCCAAAGACTCTGGGTATGAAATCCCATGCCAGGAGGACTGTGACCAATCTTACATCGGATTTACAGGTAAATCACTTCTCCAGAGATTAATACAACACAAACGGTCAGTTAGGTATGGCAACAGAACTCGGCTATTTTCAACCATATAAATGAACATACCATAAACTGGAATATGTCACGTGTAATTTATAGCAGCAACTTGCCGGTACAAGAGTCAAATGATGGAATCGGCCTTAATAAAAGAGAAGCAGGTAATGAACATCTCAAAAGGGGCGTGGATCTCAGATGTCGTCGACGCAATGTTCATTCAACCAACGCTTAAGAAGATTAAGGAAGATTATCAGAGGGGGTGACCTAAATGGATTGGCTTATTGTGGACGGATCTCTTGGTATAAATACCACCTTTTCTGTAAACTTTTCTCATTCATATACCTGAAGAGAGAGACAGCAGTCTCTGAAATATAGTACTTTTCTCTCTACATTTTGGTGTTTTTTATGGGCTCCTTTTATTAGATATAGATATATATATATATATATATATATATATATATATAATATATATATATATATATATATATATATATATATATATATATATATATATATATATATATATATATATATATATATATATATATATATATATATATATATATATATATATATATATATACATATATATATATATATATATATATATATATATATATATATATATGTATTTACATATATATATATATATATATATATATATATATATATATATATATATATATATATATATATATATTTATTTACACACCCACACACACAGCACACACACACACACACACACACACATATATATATATATATATATATATATATATATATATTATATATATATATATATATATATATATACATATAAATACATGTGTGACGAAGAGCCTTTGTTCTAAGGATGATGACAGCTACATCCGGTCACGAACATGTGTTCCTCTTTTCATTCTACATTATTTCTTAACTTTAAATTATGCTTTCGTGAATTCAGAACATACAAGACTTGAACATATCAATTCCAAGTTAATCTTAATATGGAATCTGAACATAAAACATACATTTTACAACATTACATACAAATACTGAGGGGAAGTTACACTTTGCAATGGCAATTAGATAAGATTCCTCCCCCAAGAAGATCAGTTATCACAGTTTTGAACGCAGCGATTCACAACGGGGTAAATAATCTGCAGTTACAATGTTCTTTCCACAAATGGGTTATAACTTTACACAACAGGATTACAAACTTTGAGAACTTAGTTTCCCCTCTTTAGCACAATGGTTGTCCGTAGTTTGGCCGTTTCCTGGTAGTAGGTGGGTTAGTTTTGTATGATTGTGTGTTTCTTGCTTTCATTCTGCATGGTTTTGCTAATTTATTTACTGTGCTTACTAATTCCATTGTAAATGAACATAAAGTAGGACACCGATAAAAAAAAATGTGAGGTCTGACAACGCTCGAAAAATAAAAAGATTACTATTTTAAATCAAGTTCTCATAAGCAGATTCCGCAATAGGTTGGTTGTGACCTCTTTACAACGTGCATTCTTAATTCTCTTCTTTTCCTTTCTTATTCATAAACCCGTCCTTTTCTTTACAGACCTGCGAAAACGAATATTTTGCTCGAAATGAAAAAAAATCTTAAGAGATAAATAAAAAAAATTTCTCTCCCCTGCAAATTAAGGAAACTTTAGCCTAAGTGCCGCAATTATATGAGGCCAAATCGATGGCCTTAATGATATAATGACTTTAATAAGCATCGTAATTATCATGACATTTTCTGAAGTTTAAACGCCATAGATCTCCAGTCAGGCCTAAAATATCCTTCATATCTTACAGAAATTGCAATTAAGGAATTACACTAATTAGTATGTAGTTTAAAATAAAAGTCTTCCAGAGGGACGAAGAGAAATTTGCATAAGGAATAGTTTTTTTTTTTTTTTAATTCATGTTCCAAACACTTGGGAGACTGACCAAGGAAACCAGGAACTGTAAATAATAAAATTATAAACTTTTTTTTATTACTTTAAAGAAACCATTGATTTATGATTAATATGATTAGCTTTAACCTGTCTTCATACTATTTTACAACGTTTATCTTATTCTATTGAATTTTTCAGTTTTTTGACGAAATGTTTACAGTGATGCAGGAAATATTTCTCGTCTATGAAGATCAGATGCTCAGTAATACAATTTTCTGTCGTTTTCAAAATAAATATTTCTTAATTTTCGGTCGTTCTCAAACGCACCATTACCAAATTTTCGGTCGCCTTTCATAAGACACTTTACCAAACTTCCGGCCGTTCTGATGAGAAACATTACCAAAATTTCTGTGGCTTCTCAAAAGAAACGCCAAATTTCTGTCGTTCTCAAACAAAACTTGACGAAATATTCGGTCGTTCTCAAACAAAACTTTATCAAATCTCCTGTCATTCCCATCATCATTAAAAAAAAAAAAAAAATTTCGTCGTTTGTCAAAAGAAACACTACCAATATTCTGTCGTTCTCATAAGAAACAAAACAAAACTATCTGCCGTTCTGGAAATAAACATTACAAAATCTTCTGTCGCCCTCGGAAGAAACACAACAGCATTTCTTAAAGGTGAGAATCCCTCCGGAGAGCGCTGAGCCCATGTCATCAATAAGTTAAGTCGGATTAATCCTTCAAGTTGTAGCCAGCAGAGGCATTAAGCACCCAAAGGCAATTACGAAAGACAGCTCTCAAATCCCTCACTAACGAGCTGTTCCTGAACTAGTAGTCTGCCAACCCTCCCACCCCCACCCCCGCGTCCATTATGGCCACGATCAAAGGTGCCTTATTAATAATGCTGGATACGGGATTAAGATCAACAGATGCCAGGATTTGCACTTTCTTGGAATGCATCGTCCCCCTTTTTGATGTAGATGTTAGGATTGATTAAATGATATTCTTGGATGCAGAAAAGAAGAGAGTGAGAGTAGAAGAGAGAGCGAGAGGTAGAAGAGAGAAGAGATGAGAGAGGAGAGAGAGAGAGAGAGAGAGAGAGGTAAAGTTTTAGCAAAAACAAAATTAAAAAAATTTGAGTTTTGAGCGAAGAAGAAGAAGAAAACGCTTAATGAAAACACTTTGTAGATGAGAGCATATTAAAATAAATGTTTCAAACGAAGGTCTACGAGACCAGAGATGGTCTAATCATGACCAAAAGCAGCAGACGAGATAAGTTTATATGAATGGAACGTCTGTGTAAACATCCCTAGCTAAAACTTGTTTGAGTCACGTAAACAAGTACAAAAAAAATTTCCCGAAGTGAAACGTAATATGATTGAGTTTAACTACCCATGGGAAGGATGTAACCCTAAGGAAAGAATGAGTCTATAGTAATTGATAATAAGCATCGCACTTCCACGGAATGTAAGCTCGTATATATTTCACTTCACTGCTAGATTTAAATCATTTTAAATAAAAGTTCTAATGTATTTTACCACGGAATTACGCAACCAATTAAACTGTTACTGTCTTGGAAGACCTTAAATCGTTAATTATTTCGAAGAACTTTTGCTAACTTCCTCGAGATGAAATCTGATGGCAACAGCACAAGACCTGAAAGTTTTCATGACTCAGTTTCTTTCAGAACTGATACACCAGTTGTTTCAACACACACATATAGACATACATACTTACATACATTATATATATTATATATATATATATATATATAATATATATATATATATATATATATATATATATATATATATATAAAATATAATTATATACTCTAATACCCATCATAAAAGTTATTACATTAAATTTATGGAAATAAATTTAATGTTAATAACTTTATGACCCATGATAGAATATGTTATTCATTTGAAGAAAGTAACAGAAGATAATAGGAAATACATGGAGAAGAGAGCAGTTATAAGAAAAAAAGATAAAATAAATAAATGAATGAATATATACAATTGTAAATGAATGAGTAAAAGACAAGGTGAATACGAGAATAGTACAAAGATCAACGAATGACTACCAAGGAATTATAGACGAGTAAACAGAATGATGAGATTTATGCAATATTAGAGCCTCTTACACTCTCGGAACCTTTTCTGAAAAAAGAAAAAACCCCCCATATGAGAAAGTATCTTTACCTCCGTTCCAACGGCCTCAGGTGAAGAAAAGAGAGGCCCGGAATCAAAGCTGTTATTCCTAACGGGAGGAAATTGCTCCCAAGGATTTCTGAGAGAAATCCAGTGATTAAGGTATATGTATATACAGGGACTGTTGTGGTATACGGGATCCCCATTTGGCCTCCAACGAAAACTTCTCCCGAAGCTGGGTATATACGGTTACGTCATATTTTCACCTTTCTCTCCGGGCAGGATTATTTTATCTTCGATTTTTTGGGGGGATATATCTAGGTTTCTGCACATCCGACAAAGCGTTTGCGATTCGGATTTTGGATGGATTTCCTTTCTTTAACTGTTCGTATTGCATTTATTTCGTATTCCAAAGACTACGAATTGTATGTAGATCAATCTCGGTTTATGTTGTCTAGCCCTGGGCGATTATTGTCCCATTCGGGTGTGGGGTATTGAAAGTTTACTTCTTCGAAGTATTTTGATGTCAACGATACATTTGATGAATACTTAAAAAAGTGTATTGAATTATCTTTTGCTATTCATCAACATCATATGCTCTAAAAATATCTTCAAGAACATCTTACATACAGTAATAGCAATATGATTATGAAAACTTAGGTAAAAGTGACCACATTTTAACCACATTTAAGTAACATAAATACTGCATTTTAACTTTTATTTTTTTGCCATACATTGTCAGGAAAAGGAAGAAAGAGGGAGAAAGAAATTAACCAAATGTAAATCGGGCCACAGGTGGTAAGGGAAGATACACTTCCCAAAGACCTACATCAAAACTGAAACATGGAATGGAAAGCAATATAAATATTAGGCCAGAAGCAAAGCGCTAGCACCTATCAGGTCATTCATCATCTGAAGAGAAATTGAGAGTAAAAGACGTCTCAAAGATGCAACAGGAGAAAATCCTCACAGTTGCACAGTAAAACGAAAGAAAGAGTTGCAGCCAGGGCCGAAGGGACGCTACAGAGAACCTTAAGTAATGCCTACAGTGCACAGTCGTAAGATGCACTTTAGGTGCTACTTCCCTATGAGGCGGCAAGTGGAAAAATAGACTGATCAATCATGGAAAAGTTTTTGAATTTCAAAACCATTATTAATGTATTCAAAACGTGTATACATGTTTTGCTTATATAGTGACACATTTACACATACATGCATACACATTCCTACTTTTATCTAAAATACTTCGAAGTTACATATACCCTATTTCGGTCTTTTTATATGTAGCTGAAGGAGACTCAAAAGGCAGTTGGAAAGTGACATATGAATTCCGTTTCATATTCTGAATAAAACGTATTGTTGAATGGAGCTGGCTCTCTCTCTCTCTCTCTCTCTCTCTCTCTCTCTCTCTCTCATCAGAGCATTTCATTCTGTACTTGTACTTACAAGTACTTACAATACATTAGTCCTTACTATGTCAAAATTTATATGTTTTGCATAAATACTAAGGCTCATATATATAATATACACACACACGCACACAACAGACACACACACACACACACATATATATATATATATATATATATATATATATAATATATATATATATATATATATATAAATATACATACATATTCATTCTTATATATTATAATATATTATATATATATATATATATATATATATATATATATATATATATATATATATATATATATATATATATATATATTATATATATATACACGAGAAAAAAACCCTGAGATGAGCCGCAATATGTGGTTAGTTGATTTTCGTATGTTTAATTGAATTCTAATGTTAATATAAAAAGGTAGATAAAATAATTTATTGACGACGCAGAAAAAAAAATATTTATCGTACATCCTTTGCCATTCACAATCCCATTTGAAAGTGTGCTGAAGTTGAAGTAAAAAAAAAAGAAATAAAATGAAACTAAAGTTCAGCAATGGTCAAATCGCTAAGGCGTGGATCGGTTGACAGTGGAGAAGGAACTTGGCACGTGGAATAGCAACTGCTTTTAATCCGCGTGGTAATGGTCTGCAAAAGTTTTTTGTCTAGCCTGGAGGGCTACATCTGGCGAACAAGGAAACCGCAGATGCATGCATTCAGTTCTATTATGTATTTGTTTTTGTCTTTATATATATATATATATATATATATATATATATATTTATACATATATAGGTATATATATATAATATATATATATATATATATATATATATAGATATATATACATATATAGGTTACAGGAAGGAGGAAAAATTTATTATAAACCATGGACAATACACACACACACCACACACACACACACACACCACACACACATATATATATATATATATATATATATATATATATATATATATATATATATATATATATATATATACATGACTGGTAAAAAGGTTGTTACAACAAAATTCCATCTAATAAAGGGATCCCATACACATGCCAAAATACAGAAAGTAATATATTTCAGAGACTGCTGTCTCTCTCTTCAGGTAGGTAATGAATGTGAAAAGTTACAGAAAAGGAGGTATCTATACCAAGAGATCCATCTACAGGTAAGCCGTCACCTCGCTTGATAATTTCTCTTTAATTTTCTTAAGTGTTGGTTGGAGGGAGATTTTATCTATGATATCTGAATCCCAGGCATTCTTTGCAATGTTTAATCAAGGCTGACTCAACTATCTGGCTTTTTGTACCAAACATTTTTTCTTCTATAAATTATACGTGACAAATTCCAGTTTATTCTGGCATTATGGTTATTTTATATGGTTAAAATAGCAAGCTCTATTGTCCATACCTAACTGACTGTTCATGTTTTATTAACTTCTGGAGAACTTATTTCCTTGTAAAACTGATATGATATTGGTGACAGTCCAGGCATGGGATTTTGTATACTTCTGTGTCTTTGGGGATTGGCTTTTGTTGGACGTTAATCAGGGCTTTAGCTAGGGTATCTGGGTAGGTAAAGGAAAAAGGGTTAAATTTTCCAAGAGTATGTGTTACCATCTTCATCCTGTCCAGGTGTGGGGTTTTTATTTTATTGTTGGGTGTCTCTCGGGTCTTGTCATGAGGGGGTCAGTACAAAATAACATTTGTTTTATGAATCACTTTCTCAATTATATGGTCAGGATACTTTAAAGATGAAAGTTGCTTACGAATTAGTTCAAATTCTTTTTCCAGGAAATCTGGGGAACAAATTCGTAAGGCGCTTAAGAATAGATTGCTGGCTACATCTATCTTGATAAAAATGTCATGATAACTAAAGTAGTGAATGTATGAAAGTGAGAATGTTGGTTTTGGTCTATATATGATAATTTTTGTATTTTGTCGTATCTCTAATTATCAAAACAATTAAGAAAAAGAATTTTGTTGTCCGTTTCCCGATCAACATTAAATTTGATGGTGGGCATAATGCATTTAATTTTGAAAGTAATTCGTGTAAATTGCCCACCTATTATCCCAAAATGTTAGAATATCATCTAAATATCTCATCCACACCATGTCTTTTGAGTTTATTACTATAGTTTCAAAGTACTCCATGTATGGATTGGCTAAAACATGACTTAAAGGGCTACCCATGCTACACCGAAATTTTTTCTTATAGAATGACTCCCCGAATGAAAATACTTTATAGATATACACAATTCAACTAACTTTATCATTTTGTGAACGGCCAGTGGGAAATTATCTGAATAGGGGGCTAATTTTTCCATCAAAAACTGTAGAACGTCCTGTACTGGTATGTCTGTGAGTAGGAATCTACACATCAAGCATTAAAGGTTTTATGTTGTGAAGTGGTATATGTGCTTCTCTGAATTTGTGACAAAAATCTTCCAGTAGATGGACTCTGATATCGGACCCTTACCCACTCTCACACAAACTTCCTTTCCATCATTCCTGGGTCAACCGTCACCTGCATACCATCAGAGACTTACTGTCACACCTATATATGCTTTGTAGTATCTATACTCTTGTAACACATCACCTGTCCAGAGTTTATATACCATAGAAAGAAGTTCTCGAAATATATGGTTACAACGGTCTTTAATAAGTAAGATACATTTATATACTATATATATATATATATATATATATATATATATATATATATATATATATATATATATATATATAATATATATATATATATATATATATATATATATATATATATATATATATATATATATTACGTATGTGTGTGAATATGTACGTATAGAGAAGGAAATGACCTATACACATAAAACAAAAGAGAGAAAGGATGAGCACTGTTTTTCGAATCATATATCCATCACTACATGTAAAAGGGTAAAGCGTTCTTCTGCTCTCACATTTGTTTTTATTTTCATGGCCATTTCCTCTCTCTCTCTCTCTCTCTCTCTCTCTCTCTCTCTCTCTCTCTCTCTCTCTCTTTCTTACAGAACCTGCAGCAAGAAAAGTGAAAATAAGATATACACTCTTTTTACTGTAAAATATGATGTGCAGAGAACTGGTAGTATACAAGGTAGTTGGGACCAGAAATTTGGCACAGGATCGAATACACTTGACAGTTTTGATGGGAAAGTGTACCACTGTGCATTTATGACGCAAGAATAGAAACAGGTTAACTATGAGCTCTCACATTAATTTCAAAGTTAATTTCTTTGTGCCTTCCTCTTTTACCAAAAAACACGTGTACACACATAGTTTATGACCATTACAAGACCTTTTGCTCTTCTTTAAAACAATCTTTTCCCATTTTGTTTTATAGCCACCATTGATTTTATCCATTTGTTTCCTTTCGCCCTCACTGTCGTCTACAGTCTCAACTCTCCCGAACACTTCGACTTTTTGCAGATTATAAAACACCCTTTCCATACGTGCCCAGAATGTATAAGGCAATAAACCCTCTGCGTTAAAGGAAAAAGTTCAGGTTTTGAAAATTCTTGATCCTTCACTTCAGAATACAGTTTTATTAAAGGGGAGAAATTTATTTCCATTTCATTTCTTTGAATTGTCTTTTGCTGTGGAGGCTTTGAAGGGTATCGTATGTCTTTTTGTATAAACTTGTTATTTTTATGTAAAAAATATAAATAAGGAATTGTAAGGAGACCTGCATCATGTCTGTCAAATTCTGGTTACTGGCATCATACAATAAATTTTAATGGCTGCAGGGAAAGTTTGCAAAAATATCCTATATATATAATATATCTATATATATATATATATATATATATATATATATATATATATATATCATATAAAAGTTCAGGTTAAACCAGAACCAAGTAAAATAAACTTCTTTTAAAAGAAAATTCAGACATTTATAAGATTCCCTTCATCACCAGTCTACCATTTTCTTGAGTGTCCCGTGACTAATCTTTTGTCTGTTCCAAACTTGCCGCCCTTGAAATTATCTCCATAAGTACTAGCTGGAACTTTGGCAGAAGCACATGTTGGACAGAGGAACTGTCCTGGACAAAGGACCACTGAAACGGAAGCTGCCTCAGCGTATACATCTCTCACCTGGGAATCACCCCCAACTGCCTCCCCACCTTTTGCTCTCCCTCCTCTGGAGACCACCACTTGTTCAATTAGTTCCATGGAGCAACTCCATCTCTATCAGCTCTGCAATTTCGTAGAAGTCAAGACCGGGGCCGCTACTCAGTTATTCTAATGGAGTAATTTCAAGTGCAGTCAGTTACTGTTTTTTTCCTCTAGTCTGTACTTCCTTTTCCAAGGTGACTTTTTGCCTGTTGGTTCAGCATCACATTACTATTTTGGTTACTATAACGCAGTTCCTCCTTTGTTACTTTCAATGCTTTAAATAATTCTCCCTGTGATGTTACTAGTGATATGAGATCTAGTTATGATATTCCCTTTAAGACTAACGTCTGCTACATCGGGAAGTAACATTTGTTGTTCATGGTAAGCAACCCCCCCTTAATTAATAAAGCAATGCAATATTCTCTTCTGTGCAAGCACCAAGTAATACTATATCCCTGCGAGTAGACCTTGGTGTGAAATAATGAGAGAATCATGTTTAACGCTTTCCCATGTGTCTATTGCCATAGTATTGACCTTGTGATGCAATCTATTAGCAGAGGCAAACATCACCTGCCTCACCGTGAGAAATCTGGAACCCTTGGAAGTGACGCCAGGAACCATTAATTAATTTGCTGAGCTAAAACCTCATTTCCCTGCCAGGACCATTTTCTAGCTATGTATCCCAGCTGACCTTCAGTCAACTGTATTTCATTTCAACTCTCGACTGTTGCAAGTCCCTGCCATCCTTAAAGTGTAAATTTGGTGTAAATCTCTTGGAGTTTTCATATAATTTTTCCTTCCATTGACACTGGCCTTCGGCCATAGAATTTTGTAATTATTCTGTTCTCTAATAGGGTCTTTCAGGAGCTTCAGTAAAGAGCTACCTCATTTTTTCTGACACCGAGAATGAGAAATCATAATATTGGCGAACTTGTCCTAGAATCATGTTAAAATCGTGAAAAATTCCTTGCAATAACAATTATCAACCAATTATCAGCCAATAGCGATTGCTAATAAACTTATATCATGAGAGAAACTAACCTGAATTCTGGCTGTGAATCGAGTTCCTTTTTTTTTTTTTTTCTTTTTTTTGAGTGCATGACAAGGGCTTTCAAAATCTCCACAGCGGTAAGGAGACTTTTTTTTTTTTATTTTTCATTACTTTTGTATTTGACGAGGTATTCTAGTTAGGGGATGAACAAAATCCAACTGCCATCAGAGTAGTGATAGGTAGAATCTTAGGTCACATAGATGCCGATAGCCTAGAGACAGGGAAGTTCATTAACTAACCTTAAATTTTTTTTTTACGTGCTAATGCATTAAGCACATATGTATTGACACATGCAAGCCCAATACCCAACCCCCTCCTACTGCATTAAGCACATAGTAGGTATTTATTAACACGACGTGCAAGCCCAATCCCCAACCCTCCTCCCTAATACCCTACCATATAGTTTTTTTCCTTTTGTTTTGTTGTGATCTATCGTCCCTCCAATCAAGGCCATTTTTTTAAGTGTTAGATTACATTTTCCGGGAGTGAACGAGCAGTTCAGAACAATATATATATATATATAAATATATATATATATATATATATATATATATATATATACATATATAGATACACACACACGTATATGATTACAGTAATTATTGCAACAAAATCATCTATGTAATTAAAGTAATCAGTAATCATCGCAACAAAATGAAATCTTGTCTGAAAATAAGTTTTCAGTCCCAGTACCAGAACATTTAGTCATATCATCCTACGTAATTTTAATACTTTATATACCTTTCCCCCTTTTGTTCTATCTGACCTATTTTTAAATTTTTCTGATCCCAAACGTTTGCAAACAACTAAGAAAGCGCTCGTTTGCAGGGAGGAGAGACAACACCAGTTAACCAAAGGCCCATTTTCAACTGACCTTAGAACTCGGTGAAAAAATCTTCCAAGTAAAAGATATTACGTAAATAAATGTATTTACATGAATGTCAAGTTTGTTAAGATGTCAACGTTTTGAGTGTGTATAATTCTATTAGATATTTCTGGACACTAACTAGCTTTAGACGATTATAATGAAAGAGCCACGTCTGTAGTTTCAAGAGAATAGTAATGTAGGAATTCCAAAGTACGTAGCTGGAGGTTAATAAAATTATCATTATATTATTATTATTATATTGTCCTTCACAGTCATCCAATTCAACTGGGTGGTTTTTACAGTGTGGGGTTCCGGGTTGCATCCTGCTTCTTTAGGAATCCATCACTTTTCTCACTTTGTGCACACACTCTTCTGCATAAGTCCTGGAGCTACTAGTTTTTCCCGGGTTCGGGATCTTGGGATCGTGGCAGGCTTTCCTATGATTATGGGTACAATTTCCACTGGCATATCCCATATCCTTCTTAATTCTATTTTCACGTCTTGATACTTGTCAATTTTTTCTCTTTATTTTTCCATCTACTCTGGTACCCCATGGTATTCTGACATCAATGAGTGATAATTCTTGATTTTGTCAATCAACGTTAAGTTTCTAGTCTAAATGCACGTATCACCCTATCTGTTCTAATACATAGGCCAAGAGGTTCTTTGCCTGACTGTTTTCCATCACTTCCTCAGGTTGGTGTTCGTTACACTTATTATACTAGCTGGTGTTTCTTGCACAGGGTTTTGCTATTGAATCATGCCACTTTTTGTACTGGTTCTGTTTTGTGCTGGTTCTGTGCAAGTGCCTGGCATTCGCTTCCAATATGGTTTGTGCTTGATTTTCATACCACACTTCCTGCATATGGGTGGGATGTTATTTTCATCTACTGTTCTTTGGCCATATCTAATTCTGAGGGCCTGATCTTGTGCTGCCATTAGGTTTCCTTCTGTTTCCTTCATGAGTTCTCCCCTTTTTAGCCCGTGCCATGTTTCATCGCTGGCCAGTTCTTTAATGTGTCATGCACTGTCCATGCATTGGTTTGTTGTGCCATTCCTCGTTCTGTTGTCATTCTCCTGTCTCTATATATTTCTGGGTCTATGTCTGCTTTAATCGGTCCTTCTTCCCATGCACTCCTTAGTCACTCGTCATCGCTGTTTCTCACATATTGCCCCAGTGCCCTGCTCTCGATGTTTATGTTTAAGGGGTATCGCCTTGCAATTGTTTGACTAACAAGGTTACTTTTGACCTGCGATGATATCGGCAGATGTCGGTTGGTATACATCACACCTTCATCAAGTATCATTGACTGTGATGATATTTTCTAAGTCCCTCATCAATAGTTACTTCTAGTATGAAGGTTTGAAGACGTTAAAACTCATATTACATTACAAGTTATATTTAACAAAGCTACATCACAATGATAGCTGCAAGAAGATCTGGATAGCTCTTCAAGCGGAGAGGTGTGGTAGAAGTCAGATATACAATTCTGTTTACAAGAACATAGTCGAGCGAAACATTGCTCAATTTTGTACACATACATGAATACACGGATCTTGGTCTGTGATGTAGGCACAGAGGGGCATTGGTTGGCGTTACCTTTTTCAATATTAAACGCTGATCCAGGTGTCTACAAACTAAGACGATACACAAAGTGGCGTCAGAGCAGCGTCAAGGCAATGTCAACTTTTCTCTGATTTATGCCTTACATTTCTGCAAGATCCCAAAGGAACCCTTGAGTCATGTTATTAATTCAAGAACATGTTACGTAACTTATAGAATGTCAAAATGCATTCGTTATTATATGTAATCTCTTACATATATAGGTCTTCTAGGCTCAGGTAGTTGTCTCTCTCCTCCTTTCGTGTTATGTAAAGTCTGTCCGTATTTGCTCTTGGGTGTAGTGCTTTGTGTATTGTACTGTTGTTTCCTAGTTTTTCTGGTCTTTGCTGTGGAGTTTCAGCTTCGTCCGCTTCACTATTCCTGTGCTGTATCTGATTACTGGTACTGCCCAAGTATTTATGACTTTTTTGTCATATTTCCAGCATTATGTTTTTGGACTTGAGTACCGCCCTTAAGTCTTTGTACATATTCTTTCCTGATCGTGTCCTTCATCTTTTTGTATTTTATATCCTCTCTTTCTATTATTCCCCAGGGGAAAAAAAAATTGTATCCTGTCTACTCTATGTGTTTGATGCTATTCCCATCTGTAGCTTTATCACTTCAGTCCCTGTCCACTTTTGCCTTTTTGTATTTTGACCGGCACATTTTTATTTTTCTATTCCTAACTCAATCCTTATTTCCCCAGAGACAATCCTTACAGTCTGGATTAGGGTATCTATTTCCTTCATGCTCTTACCATACAGATTGATGTCGTCCATAAACATCAGATGGTTAGTTCTGTTGCTCCTTTCTTGAGTTGGTACCCATCATCCACCTTCTGCAATATTTTTGTTATGGGAATCATGGCTACTTCAAAGAGTAGTGGGGGCAGTGAGTCGCCTTGAAAGATCCCTCTCCTGATATTAACCTCTGCTAGTCTTATTATAGAGGTTGTATGTACCCTATTCCAGTTACGCATTGTATTTTTTAGGAAGCTGACAGTGTTTTCCTTAACCCCATTTATTATCAGACATTCCATTAGCCATATGTGTGGTATCATGTCGAAGGCTTTCCTGTAGTCAATCCATGCCATGCTTACGTTGGTGTTCCTTCTCTTACTATTCTTCGTTATCAGGAGCTGGTCTTTTGTGCCCGTGCACGGGGATGGTGCTTGTATCCTAGAGTCCTAGTAGTTATATAGCCTTTCACTGATGATATTCTGTTAGTCACTTCCAGTTACTGGTAGGCAGGTGATAGGCCTGTAGGTATTTGCTATATTTTCGTTGTTTCTTGTGTTTTCTGAACTAGGGATGTTATTTTTATCATTCAGAGAATAAACGAACTCTATTCATATGGAATACACCCACCAAAGAGGTCATTGATTTCAAATTTAAGCTTTCAAAGAATAAGTTGTCCATTAGAAAGAAAGTAAGAGCAGGTAAAAAGGAAATACGTAACAGGAGCTCTCCACTTATTAAAAAAGGAAAAAGAAAATGAATACTTGATAAACAGAAAAAAATAAAAATAACTAAAAAATGTTAGCACAGTTAAGGATATAAAAACTCATAACTTTGAAAATGTTAATCCAAAATACCGAACCATAATAACACTCATTACAGACAGATGTCCCTTTTAATCATGTTAATCAGTGGATCTGATACCTGACAGAAAGGACGTCACTGTCTATTCCAAGATATCGGAATCATCCTCTTTTGCCTATCAATTTTCCCTCAGGTATAGGAAATGCTAGTGAGACCCTCAGGAATAGAGGGTAAACTTCGCCTGGGAAATATGAACAGATCAGGGTATGTCCAACTGAGAGAATTTGTAATTTAAAGATTGTGTTCTAACCAAATACACACACACACACACACACACTCGTATCTACTATAACAACACAAATATGTTCTTAATATTTTCACTTCATTGTACAACTAACGTGGCAAAAAAGGTGGGGTGCTTTTTTTCCAGTGAAAAAGGGATATAGTCTAGTTTTATACACTCACTTGCTGGAAAGATATTTAGTAAATAATCGACCGATCGTTATTGTAAAAGAAAAAGACTATACTCCTTTACTACTTTACGTTTTTTTTATACTTTGGATAAGTCTCTAGAGCGGTTAACGACTTATTCAATTCAGCCCTTCAAAATCCCTGTACTTTATCTAACAATGGACACAAAAGTAATTCAAAACACCAATATTCTGTGTTCCATCAGTTTACACGGTTGTAAAGACAAGATTCAGTGCTCTAGAACTAACCGTAATTCACAACTTAAGAGGATAAACCCCGTTACTTCCGGGTACATGTACATAGTTTAAATCGTACATGCAACTTTGTTACTTGGATTTTCGCAAGGGAATCTAACTTTTTTCCATCTAAGTTGCCAGTTTTGTTTCATTTGCGGTGAATAGCGATAAATTAAGTTAACTTCAAGAGAAGTTATGTTTGTGAAGTTTATATGTTGGAAAAGGTACCTTTGCATCTTTCAATTAAAGTTAAACGCGGGCGGGTTTCATGGTGAATTCTGTCATTAGGGTTATATGAAGATGAGTTGGTCGTATGTGCCGTAAGTAAAAATATATAAAAAATCTAACGAATATTTTGTGATAATAATGATGAAAAGACCTTCCGTGTTATATGCGATTCTTCTCCAAAGTGGAGAAAAGCTTTTGTTTACATGATTACTGTAAAAGACTTATATATATGGTAAGCAACTCTGTTTACCCCAAATGAATATTAAGTTGATTAAGTATAAAACGATATCTTTAGAGGTCTTCAAGCTTCTTAATTCACATATTTACAGTTTCGTTCCATACCAGTTTCCTGAAATGACAGACGATGATAAACAAATATTGAAATCCTCTTTCGCGTCGACGCAAACCTCTTCCCGTCCGTGCGTTATTATGCATTATTATGGAGTTCCTACCTCGTAATTTCGAACTTGGAAAGCCGTCATTGCGGCGGACATGCAAAACTACCATTACGTAACTGTGCAAACAAGGTTTCGGAAGAGGACAATAAAAGTAAGGAGACGAGACAAGGAAGTTAATAGAATGGTTCGTTCCGTGACTTCCTTAGACGACAGAAACTTAAGCAATTTAGTTTAAATGTCTTTCGCTTGTGTTTTTCCTCATTTTGAACTGGCACGAAGAGATGGCACTGGCTGTTAGGCATTTCCTTTGTGCAATTTCCGTCAACACAATTTATTGAGAGGAAGAACGCATAATTAATTCTCTCTGTTTCTCTTTTATTTACAGCGAAGCGATTTCAATAACATATACCACTTTTGATCTTTATCATCATACTGGCTTGACACAGAATCGGTGTTCAATAGAAATTTACTCTCTTTCAGTTTATTTAAAAATTATTGAAATTGTTAGTTTTTTATGAGGAAACTGAAGTGGAACACCATTTTAGTGCCTGTGCGGGAAAGGTGAACGCCCATATATACATGAAAATATTACGATTTCATTGTTTTACAATAGAAAAAAAAACATACAGAACACAGAAAAGCGTCATCGTAATTAAAAGAAAAAAATACACACATTGATTTTAACTCGGTAATATTAAAAGAGCAATTAAATAAAAGCGAAGGCTCTCGGCCTTATTGGGAATCGAATCGAGTCAAGTTTTAGAAGGACTTAAATGTTAGGATCCTTCATAGGTGTTTACGAAACCTACTCCAAATATAATATATATAGTGTATATACACATACATTAATACATAAATACACACACACACACACACACACACACACACACATATATATATATATATATATATATATATATATATATATATATATAATATATATATATATATATATAATATATATATATATATATATATATATATATATATATATATATACATATTGTTACGCACGTGGCCATGCAAGGTCAACAATTTACTTTAGAAATTAACCGACACCTGACAAGACTGGGTGCCAAACAGCTAACAACAGAAAACAGGGGAAAATGTATCAAAATTAATGGATTTTAGGGAAATGCAATGTTACGCTTAATTAAATTATTATCATAAATCAGAAGACATGTACACAGGAGCTAGAGGCACTGGTTCTCTGGCACTGAGGTTACGTTAGTTCACAAATCAATTAGTGCCATTACGTAAAACCCAGAAAATGTTCAGCCCTTTATGGGAAAAGGAATTCTTGGAATAAAATGATTATTGCAATCATCACCAATCATAAAATAATAGAAAACAGCAGCTCTTCAATCTTCCACCCTGGGACTTGAAACCGATGGTTGTATGAACCACCTTGGCACCATGGAACATGGGAGATGTACACAATTTCTATGGTCTCCTATTCTGCAAATTAAAAACGTACTTTACTGCTCAATTTAAAACACAATTCATGTGACAGAGACTTGCTTAAGGCAGAGAGGGAAGTAATC
Source organism: Macrobrachium nipponense (assembly GCF_015104395.2). NCBI lineage: Eukaryota > Metazoa > Arthropoda > Malacostraca > Decapoda > Palaemonidae > Macrobrachium > Macrobrachium nipponense. The sequence goes on along the minus strand of NC_087200.1, from coordinate 15,500,659 downwards.
TAACACTGTTACGAGATAGCAAAATGAATTAAATTTATGGTTACGAGTTACAAATATTTTTCACTTCACTTATTCTTTGAATAAGATGCAATGGGGAATTGCGTTGATATGTGAGAGACGGCAGAAATAAAGTAAAAGAGTTGTGCATCGAAACAACTTCCAAATCCAATGTACCTTGTCCTTGGACGGATGGTAACTTGAAGTGAGCCAGCCTCAAGTCTGGACTTAGGGAAAAAGGTTTGACTCCACACAAGAATACAGACTGGGGCGGGAGGGCGCCGGGAGATACCCCAGTGATAACAGTAAGCTGACTTCTGTTAGAATCCTCCCGACTGGCTGATGCAGCTGTGTTTTATATCACTCTCCTCATCTTTTGTCCACAGTTTGTCACATCTGGGTCCTGGTGTTTTTCCGAGCTGCTGATGGTTTGTCTTGAATGGAAATGGAATGGAAATGGAAACTTGAGACGACAGCACAAAGATTTGGAAAAGGTGTGCCGATGTGAAGGTCGTTAGCTGAAGGAGAGGTGGAGTTTTGGGGGAGGAGTGAAGTAGTTAAAATCTACCATGACCAATCTTTAATGACTAAGGAGTGGGGAAATACGGCCGACATGGGTAGTCTATGGCTTCCTTTACTCAAATTTAGTATGTTGCTTTTAAGATTTCTTAAAACTGAGGGCTTGAGATACATAGAGTGTATGTAGGTTACAATATATAATATATTATATATATATATATATATATATATATATATATATATATATATATATATATACTTCAAACAATGAGAACTACCTTCTCATCGTTTCCGGAAGGTATTTCTCGTTAAAAATCAAATATCCTCTTCTCTTCAAAGATTTATTCGTATTTTCGTTCGTGTGCGAGTCATTAAAGGACACGAAGAGGTTACGGAGCCGTTGTGTTTTAATTAAAGGGTGGTGAGATACAATTGGGTTTTGTTTCTCTCTGTGAAAGGGAAATTTCTTTGTTTATCAGGCTGAGTAGAGAATTAAATATCATTCCGATTACTAGTTGTTGCCTCTTGTTTTATATATATATATATATATATATATATATATATATATATATATATATATATATATATATATAATAGGATTTTTTTTTCTCTATATTTTAGGTTTTTTTTTCAATTTTGATACATTCCTTCATATTAAAGGTTTCCGATATATAAATCTGGAGATGAGAGAGAGAGAGAGAGAGAGAGAGAGAGAGAGAGAGAGAGAAGTTTCTCATGTTAAATGATACTTTATATTAATTACCTTAACTGACCTATTAACGTGATCCTAGGAAGTAATTATTACTCTACCTCACTTTGAAGTCCACTTTAACTTTTACCATTTTTATTTTGGAAGAGAACTATTGGTGTCTAAATGACATTTCTGTATCAGAATTTGAGTCGCGTAGCCAGTTCCTTCCATTTTTTATTATAAGGAGATTTCATTTCTTTCAGTAATGTGTTTCATCTCAATATTTCTCAGAGAATTCGATTTCATTCATAAATTGTATCTTTTGCTTCCTTCGTTTCTTTGGAAGCCCCAGCAGTATCTGCTAGACTTTATTGTCAAAAGGAAATAAAGATTTCTTGTTATTGAGAGATAATCTTTAAGAAATATTGCAGGAATTCTCTCTCTCTCTCTCTCTCTCTCTCTCTCTCTCTCTCTCTCTCTCTCTCTCTCTCTCTCTCTCTCTTTCAATGTGTAAAAATTAAAATTACAACACTATTTCCCAATGACGTCGATAGGTAGTTTTTTCACGTGCAAAATAAGCAAAGATAAAAGAAAAATAAGAAAAATTCTATTTACCAATGTCCGGATATCTACCTCAGACAACTGGACCAATCAGATTACAGGCCCTTCATTATCTTTATGAATGTTATAAAAGAATAAACACTTAAGTTAAATTGCCAAAGTTTTTTAAAGCGCATCAACATTGTTTAGGTACTAATGTTGCAGTTGGCTTCCCCATGCAGACTTTATAGGCCTCTTGCAATATTTGGCAACAGCCATTTTGAGGCGAGGAGCAAAACTGGAACCAAGAAAACTTCCACAATGTTATAGGCGTGTAAAATCTCCTTGAATTCTCTTTCTTCCCTATAAGCTTTCTTTCGTCCCCATAACCATCGCTTCTCTAGTCTTCAAGACACTTTGATCCATCCATACTATATGTTTACAGCTTTCAAATATTCATGCATTTCTCAG